>NC_090933.1:71364249-71445870 GCF_040938575.1 Ambystoma mexicanum
GAGATCCAGACCGGAGTGCGACTCCTGCTGCCAGGCGAGCTGGCCAAGCACGCTGTGTCCGAGGGCACCAAAGCCGTCACCAAGTACACCAGCGCCAAGTGAGACCACAGTTCCCAGCACCAAAGAAACCCAAAGGCTCTTTTAAGAGCCGCTCACCACCTCCACTCAAGAGCTCACATGCTTTGCCTAGCTAGCCCTGCTTTATTCCATCCCCGCAAAACATAAGGCCAATGATATCAAATAAGGACTACGGTCTCGGGGGCGGCGTAAGCAAATTATTTCTCTGCGCTGTGGCAGGAGTCACGCACCCTACTTGACACATTTGCTGGGCTGGGAGGGAAATCTCTGGGAGCTCGGCTTAATGTACAGGACAGGCTATGTAAGGCAGCACTGCCAGGGAAGCGCTCGCAGCACACCCCTCTGTCCCCGAGCCCGACAGGGAGCAGGTACTTCACCATTCGGTCTGCCTGTGAGGAGGGGGACGGCGGGCGGAAAACCGACCATTAGCACACAGCGCTTAGAAGCGGTTGGAATCCAGCCTCAAGGCAGGCCTTATAGAAACGTGATGTGGGGTGGGGGGCTTCGAGTTCAGAGATCGCTCTGAGGGGGGGCGGGAGGGGGGGAGTGGAGGGCTCGGGTTACGAGCTGGCTGTGCTCCCGCTAAAAGGTACAAGCCATCACATCAAATCCGACCGCCACAAGCGCACAAATAACTGGTCGCCAAAGCTGCCCAGATGGGCATTTTTTGGGGAGGGGGTGTTGCCAAGACAGGTAGGAGCGTTTGCATGTTTGCCTTGGGTTTGAGAGACGGCCTAGCCGCCTGTGCAGTGAAGAGAGGCGCCTCGAGAGGCAGAGTTGAGCAGCTCTTGTGTGTGACAACGTGTCGGCTCTTAAAAGAGCCTTTGTGGTGGTGGGGTCTTGCTGCCGGTGCCCCTCGGGCCCTCTCGCCCCGGATGCGGCGGGCCAGCTGGATGTCCTTGGGCATAATGGTCACTCGCTTGGCGTGGATGGCGCAGAGGTTGGTGTCCTCAAAGGGCCTCGCTGGCCTCCTGCAGGGCCATGACTGCTGAGCTCTGGAAGCGCAGGTCGGTCTTGAAATCCTGTGTGATCTCCCGCACCAAGCGCTGGAAGGGCAGTTTCCGGATGAGCAGCTCAGTAGATTTCTGGTAGCGCCGGATCTCTCTGAGGGCCACGGTGCCCGGCCGATAGCGGTGCGGTTTCTTGACCCCACCAGTCGCAGGGGCGCTCTTGCGGGCAGCTTTGGTGGCCAGCTGCTTGCGGGGGTGCCTTGCCTCCGGTGGACTTGGGGCAGTCTGCTTCGTACGGGCCATGGCAACCTTGCGCGACTTGCTTCCTCTCTACTGACAACGTACAATGGTCTGTGACGGATGAAGACCCAACTACGCTCCGATTGGCTGGGACAATAGCAGGAAACGGGTTTGAAAAAGCCCGCCACTCTCAGTGACGAGCCCGAGGCAGAACGTCGGCCTGTTGAAAGGCTGGCAAGCATCGACACGCGCACGCAGGCACGCACATACCAGGAGGGCTATGATTGGACAGCCAATCTGAGGCTTGCCAGTTATTCACAGATTCCTCTTTTGATTGACAGTGTCTGTCTGTCTGTCTCTCTCTCTCTCTCTCTCTCTCTCTGGGATGGAGGGGGGATTTATTCATTTTATTTAGTTGGTCATTTTGTATGGCACGACAAGTGGCGGCGTGGGGCCACTTCAGAGGACATGTTTTTGAAGCACCTAGCCTGGCAAGCAAGTACAGAAAAGAAAGCGGCCAGCGCCCCGGAAAAGATATAAAAGGAGCCTCCATTGAGGTAGGTGGTTGCGGGAAAAGTTAAGAGCGGTTCTAACTAGCAACCGCCTTCTCTTGACTCCCCCACCTGACACCCGATGGCAAGGCTCTCGCGTTTTCCGGGTCCACGTTTGGGAAAGCCACCCAGTTCTGTTTTTGCTTGGAATTCTGGGACTTGTAGTGCTTCTGCATTTCAAACGGGGCAGAAAAATCAAAAGGACCCAAAATACAGAGGGGGGTTGAGGCAGGACTGGGTGGCCTTCTGACGCATTGGCCACTGGAAACTTGAGAGTTCCGCTCATGCACTGCTTACATCTCTCTGGCTCTCTCATATGTTCTCTGGGCAGGCAGGATACACAACCTCCTTTGCCATCATAGCGATCTGAGAAACACACGTGCAGCTGCCCCCAGTCAGAGGGCCAACCAACTACCGCATAGCAACCTTCTACAGCCATCCTCGAAACGCAAACATCCCTCGGATAGGACTGCTTTCACCACGCGGTAGCTAGGCCGGACACTACCGGCTGCCTTTGGGCCAGCGTCATGGCAAAGGTGAGTCAACTGGTATCGCCAGCCCACGCTCTCCCCAGGCTCGGACCCGCTCGGTCGGTTTAACTTTGCGCTCAAGGACTTGCACTGCTGGCTACATGAGGGGGAAGGCCAGGACTACAAGCCCCAGAATGCAAAGTTAAAACCGGGACTGCACCAGCATCCCCGGAATGGAATTATTATTGTTATGGTATTCATTGAGCGCGGACCAAGCTTCGAGAAGCAACGGAGCGGGCTTTACAGAGGAATGCACCAACACAGATACACGACAGAGCGCTTTACCCAGATATGCAACAGTGCAGATGCATAACTGAGTGCTTTTCAGAGGGAAAAAAACGGAACAGATATACACCAGGGGGTAGGATACGCAGGGGCACAGCTGTAGAGGGTGGCGGGGAGGAGGGAGGCGGGCGTCGTCTAGCGAGCCAGGCGGTGCGGCGTGATGGCCTAGGTATTGAGGGGGAGAGACTCCTTGAAGAGGTGCGTCTTGAGTTCTTTTCTGAATTGTAGGAGCGTGTGGGGCAAGTCTGATGCTGACGTGGAGGAGGTTCCATGGTCTCGGGGCGTAGACAGAGAAGGCTTGTTTTTTGGTCCTTTCCTTTTTGCAGTGGCGGATTTCAAGTCTGTGCGTGTCCAGGTTTCTGGTGGTGCGTTTGTCTGCTGGAGATGCTAAGTTTCTCTGCGAGGTAGCTGGGGGACTTGCGGGCGACCGCCTTATAGATGGTGCGGCAAGACTCTAAGGTGATTCGTGTGCGTAGTGGGAGCCAGTGAAGGTCGATGAGGAGAGGGGTGATGTGGTACCTGCGTAGAGCCCTGGTGAAGCGTGTGGCTGAGTGTAGGACACTTCTCTGGGGCACGAGGGAGGACGGCGGGCGGCCTTTTCGAGGAGGGGGTTGCCCCCGCCCAGGTGGCAAAGGACCAGTGCTTGAATGGTGGACCTAAAGCTGTCCGGAGGGATATTGTTGGCATGAGAAATAACTCCTGTCCTGCAACCTACCATCCTGCCTAGATCTACCCTGCAACCCGCCATTAACGGCAACCAAGGACCAGAAAAATCAGCTCGATGTGACTACATTGGTGCGAGAGAGCTCCTGCCCTATATCCAATATAAACCACAACCAGTGAAAACGGGCCCCTGAGATGCAGTGTGCTGAGCCCAAAATGAATGACCCTCTGCCTGAGCAAACATATCTTACTCGGCTCCTGGCTGTGAATCTACCTTTCCTCTGAGTGCAGCTACTGCGAAACACGAGAATGCAATCCTGGAACAGTGGGCGCATAAGAACAAAACACCCACTCCAGACACTCGGCTCTCCTATCACTATGCTCACTCTCTACTTTACACCAACACACAATCGAGCCCAGCTATACCCCTCGATCAATTTCGGCCTAGCTGCTCGCATAGGTACTAGACCCCATGAACACCTCAACATCCTGCTAGAACGCAGCTATACCCCACGAAAAAATCTGCCTAGCTGCACACATAAGCGTTCTACACAGGCCTAATGCCGCCAGAATGCAGTCTCGGAGACCAACCACCAGACCGCACACATTCAAATGATCTCTCAATAGCACCGCACCTAATGTTAGGATGCAGCTACCATCAGGCAATCGTATCAGCTGCTCACATATTGAGTGCACCCAAGCACCCTACGCTAGCCCACTCTCTCTCGACTGACCTTGACTACGGTCCCCAAGGGCGTTCAACCCACATGCGCTTTGAGATCATACCAATGATATACAGAGCGCTATTTAAATGCCGAACAACAATAGCAACGTATGATGTTGGCCCGACTGACCTGGTGGCTGGAGGGAGAGAAAAGGAAGCTGGGTCGGCCTTTCCCAAAGAGAGAGGCCAGCAGCGAGTGGAGCAAATGCCATGCTCCTGGCTGTCTCAGGGGTGCTGGGCAAGGAGAGGGAGAGAGAGGAGCAAAGGCCCCGCTCATGGCCCTCTCAGGGCCCAGCAGAGAGTGAAGCAAAGGCCATGCTCCTGGCTCTCTCAGGGCCCAGCAGAGAGTGGAGACCACGCTCTGGGCCCAGCAGAGAGTGGAGCAAAGACCACACTCCAGGCTGGCTGGCCCCTAGGAGCAAAGACCACACTCCAGGCTGGCTGGCCCCTAGGAGCAAAGACCACACTCTGGGCTGGCTGGCTGGCCCCGAACGGCCACGAACGGCCAGGTTCTATAGGCAGGAAAACAGGGCTGACCTACAGGCACTTGTAACTCAGAGTGTGCTGTGACCCCCGGCTTCTTGGGACACAGTGGACCGGCCGGCCCAAGAGTTCTCGAGGCCTGCTCAGGGGCTTATGGGGATGGCTAGAGGGGGGCGTGCCTGTCCCCCGCTTTGTCTGCTGCTAGGTACTTCTGGGAGTTATCAGCATAATCCCGCCTTTCCCGGCCATCTCCACCTAGGCCGCAGTACCTTCTGCCGTTAAAAGAGGGCATCTGGGACCTCTTTGCTCTCACATGAGTGCCCGAGTCAGCTTACCAGAAGGGAAGAGAGATTTTGGGGACAGGGATGGAGGGGGCTTCCCATCTGTAATTGGGTATGTATTCTCATGTAGGTACAGTTTGAGCCGAAACAAAGAGTTATCAAGTGGAATTCTAAAGTGGGCTTGGTTTCTTTTGGCGCATTCCCCCCATTTACATTCAAATGGGCGCCCACACAACAGGGCTGTTGGTACTTCGGGCCACGGGACCTTCCTTGAGTGGCACTGCTGCACAGGCCCACTGCACTGGCCGGGGAAGCAGGAGGGTGGGTTGGGGAGGGGGGTTGTCAGCCTGCCAATAATGCACAGTTCCATGTGATAATATCCCCGCAAAAATGTCTCCACGCAAGAATGGCGCCATTATTATCCCATGGAACCTGCAGGGGAAACCTCCGCTCCCATTTACCCCATAAATAATGTCGCCTGTGCCGTATCCCGTCGACTATATGTATGGCGACATTATTTGGTATATCGGGTAAAAAGAATTGCAGCAAAAATGCTGTGGTTTCAGCCGGTACAGGTGTACCTCTTTATACCATTTAAGGGGAGCCGTGGTGTCCCCCAACCCCCTTAAATGGTATAACGGGTCTGGGGGTTGCGGGGGTGTACATACACACACACACACACACACACACACACACACACACACCTCCCTCCCTCCCTCCCTCCCTCCCTCCAGTTAAGCCCTTTGCACTCACTCCCACCCTTTCCATCTGTGCCTCACAGTCCGGCGTGCCCCCCTACGTTGCCCATGCACCCAGAAAGCTGCATGGGCATCGGGAGCATGCGATCATCCTACAGGGGTTTCGCGCAACCCGTGATGCAGCCCCTCTTTTTGTGACACAAACACATACTCTGTTGCAGTGTAGAAAAGTGGTGGCGCTGCTGTCAAGGTACTGAGCTCTTTGTCTGAGTGTGTGAGTGGCTCTTAAAAGAGCCTTTGTGTTTTTTTTGTTGGGGAGTGTGTAACTTGGGCTGTTACTTGCTGGCTTTGCCCCCTGCCTTGTGGCCCTCGGTCTTCTTAGGCAGCAGCACGGCCTGGATGTTGGGCAGGACACCACCCTGGGCAATGGTAACTTTGCCCAGCAGCTTGTTGAGCTCCTCGTCGTTGCGGATGGCGAGCTGCAGGTGTCTGGGGATGATGCGGGTCTTCTTGTTGTCCCGGGCGGCATTGCCGGCCAGCTCGAGGATCTCAGCAGTCAGGTACTCGAGCACGGCAGCCATGTAGACGGGGGCTCCGGCTCCCACACGCTCGCCGTAGCTCCCCTTCCGCAGCAGCCTGTGCACACGGCCTACTGGGAACTGCAAGCCCGCCCGGGAGGAGCGAGTCTTGGCCTTAGCACGGGCCTTCCCTCCTTGCTTTCCTCGTCCAGACATGACGCGTTAAACAGGCGCTCGCTTGTTCAAAGAGGAAGTAATGCCCCGAGCATGGGAGGGCGGGCATATAAAGACACGGTGGAGCACTCTCATTGGACAAAACCTAGGCTCTGCATGAACATCCATTGGAGGGGGAGACTACTCCTGCCAACCAATCAGAGCTCTGTGCCGGGCACACAGACACGGAGGAGCGACAGAACCATACGGGCCAATAGCAAGCGGGGACTGGCAGCAGCTGATTAAGCACAGGCAGCCTATAAAAGAGAGGGGCCGGGGGGCGCAGTGTTTTACTCATTTCTCTCTCTCCTCACAGCGTGGACGTCAGCCGGAGACCATGCCTGAGCCAGCCAAGTCCGCCCCAGCGCCCAAGAAGGGCTCCAAGAAAGCGCTCTCCAAGCCGCCCAAGAAGGACGGGAAGAAGCGCAAGAGGAGCAGGAAGGAAAGCTATGCCATTTACATCTACAAGGTGATGAAGCAGGTGCACCCTGACACCGGCATCTCTTCCAAGGCCATGGGCATCATGAACTCGTTTGTCAATGACATCTTCGAGCGCATCGCTGCGGAAGCCTCCCGCCTGGCTCAATACAACAAGCGCAGGACCCTCACCTCCAGGGAGATCCAGACCGGAGTGCGACTCCTGCTGCCAGGCGAGCTGGCCAAGCACGCTGTGTCCGAGGGCACCAAAGCCGTCACCAAGTACACCAGCGCCAAGTGAGACCACAGTTCCCAGCACCAAAGAAACCCAAAGGCTCTTTTAAGAGCCGCTCACCACCTCCACTCAAGAGCTCACATGCTTTGCCTAGCTAGCCCTGCTTTATTCCATCCCCGCAAAACATAAGGCCAATGATATCAAATAAGGACTACGGTCTCGGGGGCGGCGTAAGCAAATTATTTCTCTGCGCTGTGGCAGGAGTCACGCACCCTACTTGACACATTTGCTGGGCTGGGAGGGAAATCTCTGGGAGCTCGGCTTAATGTACAGGACAGGCTATGTAAGGCAGCACTGCCAGGGAAGCGCTCGCAGCACACCCCTCTGTCCCCGAGCCCGACAGGGAGCAGGTACTTCACCATTCGGTCTGCCTGTGAGGAGGGGGACGGCGGGCGGAAAACCGACCATTAGCACACAGCGCTTAGAAGCGGTTGGAATCCAGCCTCAAGGCAGGCCTTATAGAAACGTGATGTGGGGTGGGGGGCTTCGAGTTCAGAGATCGCTCTGAGGGGGGGCGGGAGGGGGGGAGTGGAGGGCTCGGGTTACGAGCTGGCTGTGCTCCCGCTAAAAGGTACAAGCCATCACATCAAATCCGACCGCCACAAGCGCACAAATAACTGGTCGCCAAAGCTGCCCAGATGGGCATTTTTTGGGGAGGGGGTGTTGCCAAGACAGGTAGGAGCGTTTGCATGTTTGCCTTGGGTTTGAGAGACGGCCTAGCCGCCTGTGCAGTGAAGAGAGGCGCCTCGAGAGGCAGAGTTGAGCAGCTCTTGTGTGTGACAACGTGTCGGCTCTTAAAAGAGCCTTTGTGGTGGTGGGGTCTTGCTGCCGGTGCCCCTCGGGCCCTCTCGCCCCGGATGCGGCGGGCCAGCTGGATGTCCTTGGGCATAATGGTCACTCGCTTGGCGTGGATGGCGCAGAGGTTGGTGTCCTCAAAGGGCCTCGCTGGCCTCCTGCAGGGCCATGACTGCTGAGCTCTGGAAGCGCAGGTCGGTCTTGAAATCCTGTGTGATCTCCCGCACCAAGCGCTGGAAGGGCAGTTTCCGGATGAGCAGCTCAGTAGATTTCTGGTAGCGCCGGATCTCTCTGAGGGCCACGGTGCCCGGCCGATAGCGGTGCGGTTTCTTGACCCCACCAGTCGCAGGGGCGCTCTTGCGGGCAGCTTTGGTGGCCAGCTGCTTGCGGGGGTGCCTTGCCTCCGGTGGACTTGGGGCAGTCTGCTTCGTACGGGCCATGGCAACCTTGCGCGACTTGCTTCCTCTCTACTGACAACGTACAATGGTCTGTGACGGATGAAGACCCAACTACGCTCCGATTGGCTGGGACAATAGCAGGAAACGGGTTTGAAAAAGCCCGCCACTCTCAGTGACGAGCCCGAGGCAGAACGTCGGCCTGTTGAAAGGCTGGCAAGCATCGACACGCGCACGCAGGCACGCACATACCAGGAGGGCTATGATTGGACAGCCAATCTGAGGCTTGCCAGTTATTCACAGATTCCTCTTTTGATTGACAGTGTCTGTCTGTCTGTCTCTCTCTCTCTCTCTCTCTCTCTCTGGGATGGAGGGGGGATTTATTCATTTTATTTAGTTGGTCATTTTGTATGGCACGACAAGTGGCGGCGTGGGGCCACTTCAGAGGACATGTTTTTGAAGCACCTAGCCTGGCAAGCAAGTACAGAAAAGAAAGCGGCCAGCGCCCCGGAAAAGATATAAAAGGAGCCTCCATTGAGGTAGGTGGTTGCGGGAAAAGTTAAGAGCGGTTCTAACTAGCAACCGCCTTCTCTTGACTCCCCCACCTGACACCCGATGGCAAGGCTCTCGCGTTTTCCGGGTCCACGTTTGGGAAAGCCACCCAGTTCTGTTTTTGCTTGGAATTCTGGGACTTGTAGTGCTTCTGCATTTCAAACGGGGCAGAAAAATCAAAAGGACCCAAAATACAGAGGGGGGTTGAGGCAGGACTGGGTGGCCTTCTGACGCATTGGCCACTGGAAACTTGAGAGTTCCGCTCATGCACTGCTTACATCTCTCTGGCTCTCTCATATGTTCTCTGGGCAGGCAGGATACACAACCTCCTTTGCCATCATAGCGATCTGAGAAACACACGTGCAGCTGCCCCCAGTCAGAGGGCCAACCAACTACCGCATAGCAACCTTCTACAGCCATCCTCGAAACGCAAACATCCCTCGGATAGGACTGCTTTCACCACGCGGTAGCTAGGCCGGACACTACCGGCTGCCTTTGGGCCAGCGTCATGGCAAAGGTGAGTCAACCGGTATCGCCAGCCCACGCTCTCCCCAGGCTCGGACCCGCTCGGTCGGTTTAACTTTGCGCTCAAGGACTTGCACTGCTGGCTACATGAGGGGGAAGGCCAGGACTACAAGCCCCAGAATGCAAAGTTAAAACCGGGACTGCACCAGCATCCCCGGAATGGAATTATTATTGTTATGGTATTCATTGAGCGCGGACCAAGCTTCGAGAAGCAACGGAGCGGGCTTTACAGAGGAATGCACCAACACAGATACACGACAGAGCGCTTTACCCAGATATGCAACAGTGCAGATGCATAACTGAGTGCTTTTCAGAGGGAAAAAAACGGAACAGATATACACCAGGGGGTAGGATACGCAGGGGCACAGCTGTAGAGGGTGGCGGGGAGGAGGGAGGCGGGCGTCGTCTAGCGAGCCAGGCGGTGCGGCGTGATGGCCTAGGTATTGAGGGGGAGAGACTCCTTGAAGAGGTGCGTCTTGAGTTCTTTTCTGAATTGTAGGAGCGTGTGGGGCAAGTCTGATGCTGACGTGGAGGAGGTTCCATGGTCTCGGGGCGTAGACAGAGAAGGCTTGTTTTTTGGTCCTTTCCTTTTTGCAGTGGCGGATTTCAAGTCTGTGCGTGTCCAGGTTTCTGGTGGTGCATTTGTCTGCTGGAGATGCTAAGTTTCTCTGCGAGGTAGCTGGGGGACTTGCGGGCGACCGCCTTATAGATGGTGCGGCAAGACTCTAAGGTGATTCGTGTGCGTAGTGGGAGCCAGTGAAGGTCGATGAGGAGAGGGGTGATGTGGTACCTGCGTAGAGCCCTGGTGAAGCGTGTGGCTGAGTGTAGGACACTTCTCTGGGGCACGAGGGAGGACGGCGGGCGGCCTTTTCGAGGAGGGGGTTGCCCCCGCCCAGGTGGCAAAGGACCAGTGCTTGAATGGTGGACCTAAAGCTGTCCGGAGGGATATTGTTGGCATGAGAAATAACTCCTGTCCTGCAACCTACCATCCTGCCTAGATCTACCCTGCAACCCGCCATTAACGGCAACCAAGGACCAGAAAAATCAGCTCGATGTGACTACATTGGTGCGAGAGAGCTCCTGCCCTATATCCAATATAAACCACAACCAGTGAAAACGGGCCCCTGAGATGCAGTGTGCTGAGCCCAAAATGAATGACCCTCTGCCTGAGCAAACATATCTTACTCGGCTCCTGGCTGTGAATCTACCTTTCCTCTGAGTGCAGCTACTGCGAAACACGAGAATGCAATCCTGGAACAGTGGGCGCATAAGAACAAAACACCCACTCCAGACACTCGGCTCTCCTATCACTATGCTCACTCTCTACTTTACACCAACACACAATCGAGCCCAGCTATACCCCTCGATCAATTTCGGCCTAGCTGCTCGCATAGGTACTAGACCCCATGAACACCTCAACATCCTGCTAGAACGCAGCTATACCCCACGAAAAAATCTGCCTAGCTGCACACATAAGCGTTCTACACAGGCCTAATGCCGCCAGAATGCAGTCTCGGAGACCAACCACCAGACCGCACACATTCAAATGATCTCTCAATAGCACTGCACCTAATGTTAGGATGCAGCTACCATCAGGCAATCGTATCAGCTGCTCACATATTGAGTGCACCCAAGCACCCTACGCTAGCCCACTCTCTCTCGACTGACCTTGACTACGGTCCCCAAGGGCGTTCAACCCACATGCGCTTTGAGATCATACCAATGATATACAGAGCGCTATTTAAATGCCGAACAACAATAGCAACGTATGATGTTGGCCCGACTGACCTGGTGGCTGGAGGGAGAGAAAAGGAAGCTGGGTCGGCCTTTCCCAAAGAGAGAGGCCAGCAGCGAGTGGAGCAAATGCCATGCTCCTGGCTGTCTCAGGGGTGCTGGGCAAGGAGAGGGAGAGAGAGGAGCAAAGGCCCCGCTCATGGCCCTCTCAGGGCCCAGCAGAGAGTGAAGCAAAGGCCATGCTCCTGGCTCTCTCAGGGCCCAGCAGAGAGTGGAGACCACGCTCTGGGCCCAGCAGAGAGTGGAGCAAAGACCACACTCCAGGCTGGCTGGCCCCTAGGAGCAAAGACCACACTCTGGGCTGGCTGGCTGGCCCCAAGGCCCCGAACGGCCACGAACGGCCAGGTTCTATAGGCAGGAAAACAGGGCTGACCTACAGGCACTTGTAACTCAGAGTGTGCTGTGACCCCCGGCTTCTTGGGACACAGTGGACCGGCCGGCCCAAGAGTTCTCGAGGCCTGCTCAGGGGCTTATGGGGATGGCTAGAGGGGGGCGTGCCTGTCCCCCGCTTTGTCTGCTGCTAGGTACTTCTGGGAGTTATCAGCATAATCCCGCCTTTCCCGGCCATCTCCACCTAGGCCGCAGTACCTTCTGCCGTTAAAAGAGGGCATCTGGGACCTCTTTGCTCTCACATGAGTGCCCGAGTCAGCTTACCAGAAGGGAAGAGAGATTTTGGGGACAGGGATGGAGGGGGCTTCCCATCTGTAATTGGGTATGTATTCTCATGTAGGTACAGTTTGAGCCGAAACAAAGAGTTATCAAGTGGAATTCTAAAGTGGGCTTGGTTTCTTTTGGCGCATTCCCCCCATTTACATTCAAATGGGCGCCCACACAACAGGGCTGTTGGTACTTCGGGCCACGGGACCTTCCTTGAGTGGCACTGCTGCACAGGCCCACTGCACTGGCCGGGGAAGCAGGAGGGTGGGTTGGGGAGGGGGGTTGTCAGCCTGCCAATAATGCACAGTTCCATGTGATAATATCCCCGCAAAAATGTCTCCACGCAAGAATGGCGCCATTATTATCCCATGGAACCTGCAGGGGAAACCTCCGCTCCCATTTACCCCATAAATAATGTCGCCTGTGCCGTATCCCGTCGACTATATGTATGGCGACATTATTTGGTATATCGGGTAAAAAGAATTGCAGCAAAAATGCTGTGGTTTCAGCCGGTACAGGTGTACCTCTTTATACCATTTAAGGGGAGCCGTGGTGTCCCCCAACCCCCTTAAATGGTATAACGGGTCTGGGGGTTGCGGGGGTGTACATACACACACACACACACACACACACACCTCCCTCCCTCCCTCCCTCCCTCCAGTTAAGCCCTTTGCACTCACTCCCACCCTTTCCATCTGTGCCTCACAGTCCGGCGTGCCCCCCTACGTTGCCCATGCACCCAGAAAGCTGCATGGGCATCGGGAGCATGCGATCATCCTACAGGGGTTTCGCGCAACCCGTGATGCAGCCCCTCTTTTTGTGACACAAACACATACTCTGTTGCAGTGTAGAAAAGTGGTGGCGCTGCTGTCAAGGTACTGAGCTCTTTGTCTGAGTGTGTGAGTGGCTCTTAAAAGAGCCTTTGTGTTTTTTTTGTTGGGGAGTGTGTAACTTGGGCTGTTACTTGCTGGCTTTGCCCCCTGCCTTGTGGCCCTCGGTCTTCTTAGGCAGCAGCACGGCCTGGATGTTGGGCAGGACACCACCCTGGGCAATGGTAACTTTGCCCAGCAGCTTGTTGAGCTCCTCGTCGTTGCGGATGGCGAGCTGCAGGTGTCTGGGGATGATGCGGGTCTTCTTGTTGTCCCGGGCGGCATTGCCGGCCAGCTCGAGGATCTCAGCAGTCAGGTACTCGAGCACGGCAGCCATGTAGACGGGGGCTCCGGCTCCCACACGCTCGCCGTAGCTCCCCTTCCGCAGCAGCCTGTGCACACGGCCTACTGGGAACTGCAAGCCCGCCCGGGAGGAGCGAGTCTTGGCCTTAGCACGGGCCTTCCCTCCTTGCTTTCCTCGTCCAGACATGACGCGTTAAACAGGCGCTCGCTTGTTCAAAGAGGAAGTAATGCCCCGAGCATGGGAGGGCGGGCATATAAAGACACGGTGGAGCACTCTCATTGGACAAAACCTAGGCTCTGCATGAACATCCATTGGAGGGGGAGACTACTCCTGCCAACCAATCAGAGCTCTGTGCCGGGCACACAGACACGGAGGAGCGACAGAACCATACGGGCCAATAGCAAGCGGGGACTGGCAGCAGCTGATTAAGCACAGGCAGCCTATAAAAGAGAGGGGCCGGGGGGCGCAGTGTTTTACTCATTTCTCTCTCTCCTCACAGCGTGGACGTCAGCCGGAGACCATGCCTGAGCCAGCCAAGTCCGCCCCAGCGCCCAAGAAGGGCTCCAAGAAAGCGCTCTCCAAGCCGCCCAAGAAGGACGGGAAGAAGCGCAAGAGGAGCAGGAAGGAAAGCTATGCCATTTACATCTACAAGGTGATGAAGCAGGTGCACCCTGACACCGGCATCTCTTCCAAGGCCATGGGCATCATGAACTCGTTTGTCAATGACATCTTCGAGCGCATCGCTGCGGAAGCCTCCCGCCTGGCTCAATACAACAAGCGCAGGACCCTCACCTCCAGGGAGATCCAGACCGGAGTGCGACTCCTGCTGCCAGGCGAGCTGGCCAAGCACGCTGTGTCCGAGGGCACCAAAGCCGTCACCAAGTACACCAGCGCCAAGTGAGACCACAGTTCCCAGCACCAAAGAAACCCAAAGGCTCTTTTAAGAGCCGCTCACCACCTCCACTCAAGAGCTCACATGCTTTGCCTAGCTAGCCCTGCTTTATTCCATCCCCGCAAAACATAAGGCCAATGATATCAAATAAGGACTACGGTCTCGGGGGCGGCGTAAGCAAATTATTTCTCTGCGCTGTGGCAGGAGTCACGCACCCTACTTGACACATTTGCTGGGCTGGGAGGGAAATCTCTGGGAGCTCGGCTTAATGTACAGGACAGGCTATGTAAGGCAGCACTGCCAGGGAAGCGCTCGCAGCACACCCCTCTGTCCCCGAGCCCGACAGGGAGCAGGTACTTCACCATTCGGTCTGCCTGTGAGGAGGGGGACGGCGGGCGGAAAACCGACCATTAGCACACAGCGCTTAGAAGCGGTTGGAATCCAGCCTCAAGGCAGGCCTTATAGAAACGTGATGTGGGGTGGGGGGCTTCGAGTTCAGAGATCGCTCTGAGGGGGGGCGGGAGGGGGGAGTGGAGGGCTCGGGTTACGAGCTGGCTGTGCTCCCGCTAAAAGGTACAAGCCATCACATCAAATCCGACCGCCACAAGCGCACAAATAACTGGTCGCCAAAGCTGCCCAGATGGGCATTTTTTGGGGAGGGGGTGTTGCCAAGACAGGTAGGAGCGTTTGCATGTTTGCCTTGGGTTTGAGAGACGGCCTAGCCGCCTGTGCAGTGAAGAGAGGCGCCTCGAGAGGCAGAGTTGAGCAGCTCTTGTGTGTGACAACGTGTCGGCTCTTAAAAGAGCCTTTGTGGTGGTGGGGTCTTGCTGCCGGTGCCCCTCGGGCCCTCTCGCCCCGGATGCGGCGGGCCAGCTGGATGTCCTTGGGCATAATGGTCACTCGCTTGGCGTGGATGGCGCAGAGGTTGGTGTCCTCAAAGGGCCTCGCTGGCCTCCTGCAGGGCCATGACTGCTGAGCTCTGGAAGCGCAGGTCGGTCTTGAAATCCTGTGTGATCTCCCGCACCAAGCGCTGGAAGGGCAGTTTCCGGATGAGCAGCTCAGTAGATTTCTGGTAGCGCCGGATCTCTCTGAGGGCCACGGTGCCCGGCCGATAGCGGTGCGGTTTCTTGACCCCACCAGTCGCAGGGGCGCTCTTGCGGGCAGCTTTGGTGGCCAGCTGCTTGCGGGGGTGCCTTGCCTCCGGTGGACTTGGGGCAGTCTGCTTCGTACGGGCCATGGCAACCTTGCGCGACTTGCTTCCTCTCTACTGACAACGTACAATGGTCTGTGACGGATGAAGACCCAACTACGCTCCGATTGGCTGGGACAATAGCAGGAAACGGGTTTGAAAAAGCCCGCCACTCTCAGTGACGAGCCCGAGGCAGAACGTCGGCCTGTTGAAAGGCTGGCAAGCATCGACACGCGCACGCAGGCACGCACATACCAGGAGGGCTATGATTGGACAGCCAATCTGAGGCTTGCCAGTTATTCACAGATTCCTCTTTTGATTGACAGTGTCTGTCTGTCTGTCTCTCTCTCTCTCTCTCTCTCTCTCTGGGATGGAGGGGGGATTTATTCATTTTATTTAGTTGGTCATTTTGTATGGCACGACAAGTGGCGGCGTGGGGCCACTTCAGAGGACATGTTTTTGAAGCACCTAGCCTGGCAAGCAAGTACAGAAAAGAAAGCGGCCAGCGCCCCGGAAAAGATATAAAAGGAGCCTCCATTGAGGTAGGTGGTTGCGGGAAAAGTTAAGAGCGGTTCTAACTAGCAACCGCCTTCTCTTGACTCCCCCACCTGACACCCGATGGCAAGGCTCTCGCGTTTTCCGGGTCCACGTTTGGGAAAGCCACCCAGTTCTGTTTTTGCTTGGAATTCTGGGACTTGTAGTGCTTCTGCATTTCAAACGGGGCAGAAAAATCAAAAGGACCCAAAATACAGAGGGGGGTTGAGGCAGGACTGGGTGGCCTTCTGACGCATTGGCCACTGGAAACTTGAGAGTTCCGCTCATGCACTGCTTACATCTCTCTGGCTCTCTCATATGTTCTCTGGGCAGGCAGGATACACAACCTCCTTTGCCATCATAGCGATCTGAGAAACACACGTGCAGCTGCCCCCAGTCAGAGGGCCAACCAACTACCGCATAGCAACCTTCTACAGCCATCCTCGAAACGCAAACATCCCTCGGATAGGACTGCTTTCACCACGCGGTAGCTAGGCCGGACACTACCGGCTGCCTTTGGGCCAGCGTCATGGCAAAGGTGAGTCAACCGGTATCGCCAGCCCACGCTCTCCCCAGGCTCGGACCCGCTCGGTCGGTTTAACTTTGCGCTCAAGGACTTGCACTGCTGGCTACATGAGGGGGAAGGCCAGGACTACAAGCCCCAGAATGCAAAGTTAAAACCGGGACTGCACCAGCATCCCCGGAATGGAATTATTATTGTTATGGTATTCATTGAGCGCGGACCAAGCTTCGAGAAGCAACGGAGCGGGCTTTACAGAGGAATGCACCAACACAGATACACGACAGAGCGCTTTACCCAGATATGCAACAGTGCAGATGCATAACTGAGTGCTTTTCAGAGGGAAAAAAACGGAACAGATATACACCAGGGGGTAGGATACGCAGGGGCACAGCTGTAGAGGGTGGCGGGGAGGAGGGAGGCGGGCGTCGTCTAGCGAGCCAGGCGGTGCGGCGTGATGGCCTAGGTATTGAGGGGGAGAGACTCCTTGAAGAGGTGCGTCTTGAGTTCTTTTCTGAATTGTAGGAGCGTGTGGGGCAAGTCTGATGCTGACGTGGAGGAGGTTCCATGGTCTCGGGGCGTAGACAGAGAAGGCTTGTTTTTTGGTCCTTTCCTTTTTGCAGTGGCGGATTTCAAGTCTGTGCGTGTCCAGGTTTCTGGTGGTGCGTTTGTCTGCTGGAGATGCTAAGTTTCTCTGCGAGGTAGCTGGGGGACTTGCGGGCGACCGCCTTATAGATGGTGCGGCAAGACTCTAAGGTGATTCGTGTGCGTAGTGGGAGCCAGTGAAGGTCGATGAGGAGAGGGGTGATGTGGTACCTGCGTAGAGCCCTGGTGAAGCGTGTGGCTGAGTGTAGGACACTTCTCTGGGGCACGAGGGAGGACGGCGGGCGGCCTTTTCGAGGAGGGGGTTGCCCCCGCCCAGGTGGCAAAGGACCAGTGCTTGAATGGTGGACCTAAAGCTGTCCGGAGGGATATTGTTGGCATGAGAAATAACTCCTGTCCTGCAACCTACCATCCTGCCTAGATCTACCCTGCAACCCGCCATTAACGGCAACCAAGGACCAGAAAAATCAGCTCGATGTGACTACATTGGTGCGAGAGAGCTCCTGCCCTATATCCAATATAAACCACAACCAGTGAAAACGGGCCCCTGAGATGCAGTGTGCTGAGCCCAAAATGAATGACCCTCTGCCTGAGCAAACATATCTTACTCGGCTCCTGGCTGTGAATCTACCTTTCCTCTGAGTGCAGCTACTGCGAAACACGAGAATGCAATCCTGGAACAGTGGGCGCATAAGAACAAAACACCCACTCCAGACACTCGGCTCTCCTATCACTATGCTCACTCTCTACTTTACACCAACACACAATCGAGCCCAGCTATACCCCTCGATCAATTTCGGCCTAGCTGCTCGCATAGGTACTAGACCCCATGAACACCTCAACATCCTGCTAGAACGCAGCTATACCCCACGAAAAAATCTGCCTAGCTGCACACATAAGCGTTCTACACAGGCCTAATGCCGCCAGAATGCAGTCTCGGAGACCAACCACCAGACCGCACACATTCAAATGATCTCTCAATAGCACCGCACCTAATGTTAGGATGCAGCTACCATCAGGCAATCGTATCAGCTGCTCACATATTGAGTGCACCCAAGCACCCTACGCTAGCCCACTCTCTCTCGACTGACCTTGACTACGGTCCCCAAGGGCGTTCAACCCACATGCGCTTTGAGATCATACCAATGATATACAGAGCGCTATTTAAATGCCGAACAACAATAGCAACGTATGATGTTGGCCCGACTGACCTGGTGGCTGGAGGGAGAGAAAAGGAAGCTGGGTCGGCCTTTCCCAAAGAGAGAGGCCAGCAGCGAGTGGAGCAAATGCCATGCTCCTGGCTGTCTCAGGGGTGCTGGGCAAGGAGAGGGAGAGAGAGGAGCAAAGGCCCCGCTCATGGCCCTCTCAGGGCCCAGCAGAGAGTGAAGCAAAGGCCATGCTCCTGGCTCTCTCAGGGCCCAGCAGAGAGTGGAGACCACGCTCTGGGCCCAGCAGAGAGTGGAGCAAAGACCACACTCCAGGCTGGCTGGCCCCTAGGAGCAAAGACCACACTCTGGGCTGGCAACGGCCACGAACGGCCAGGTTCTATAGGCAGGAAAACAGGGCTGACCTACAGGCACTTGTAACTCAGAGTGTGCTGTGACCCCCGGCTTCTTGGGACACAGTGGACCGGCCGGCCCAAGAGTTCTCGAGGCCTGCTCAGGGGCTTATGGGGATGGCTAGAGGGGGGCGTGCCTGTCCCCCGCTTTGTCTGCTGCTAGGTACTTCTGGGAGTTATCAGCATAATCCCGCCTTTCCCGGCCATCTCCACCTAGGCCGCAGTACCTTCTGCCGTTAAAAGAGGGCATCTGGGACCTCTTTGCTCTCACATGAGTGCCCGAGTCAGCTTACCAGAAGGGAAGAGAGATTTTGGGGACAGGGATGGAGGGGGCTTCCCATCTGTAATTGGGTATGTATTCTCATGTAGGTACAGTTTGAGCCGAAACAAAGAGTTATCAAGTGGAATTCTAAAGTGGGCTTGGTTTCTTTTGGCGCATTCCCCCCATTTACATTCAAATGGGCGCCCACACAACAGGGCTGTTGGTACTTCGGGCCACGGGACCTTCCTTGAGTGGCACTGCTGCACAGGCCCACTGCACTGGCCGGGGAAGCAGGAGGGTGGGTTGGGGAGGGGGGTTGTCAGCCTGCCAATAATGCACAGTTCCATGTGATAATATCCCCGCAAAAATGTCTCCACGCAAGAATGGCGCCATTATTATCCCATGGAACCTGCAGGGGAAACCTCCGCTCCCATTTACCCCATAAATAATGTCGCCTGTGCCGTATCCCGTCGACTATATGTATGGCGACATTATTTGGTATATCGGGTAAAAAGAATTGCAGCAAAAATGCTGTGGTTTCAGCCGGTACAGGTGTACCTCTTTATACCATTTAAGGGGAGCCGTGGTGTCCCCCAACCCCCTTAAATGGTATAACGGGTCTGGGGGTTGCGGGGGTGTACATACACACACACACACACACACACACACACCTCCCTCCCTCCCTCCCTCCCTCCAGTTAAGCCCTTTGCACTCACTCCCACCCTTTCCATCTGTGCCTCACAGTCCGGCGTGCCCCCCTACGTTGCCCATGCACCCAGAAAGCTGCATGGGCATCGGGAGCATGCGATCATCCTACAGGGGTTTCGCGCAACCCGTGATGCAGCCCCTCTTTTTGTGACACAAACACATACTCTGTTGCAGTGTAGAAAAGTGGTGGCGCTGCTGTCAAGGTACTGAGCTCTTTGTCTGAGTGTGTGAGTGGCTCTTAAAAGAGCCTTTGTGTTTTTTTTGTTGGGGAGTGTGTAACTTGGGCTGTTACTTGCTGGCTTTGCCCCCTGCCTTGTGGCCCTCGGTCTTCTTAGGCAGCAGCACGGCCTGGATGTTGGGCAGGACACCACCCTGGGCAATGGTAACTTTGCCCAGCAGCTTGTTGAGCTCCTCGTCGTTGCGGATGGCGAGCTGCAGGTGTCTGGGGATGATGCGGGTCTTCTTGTTGTCCCGGGCGGCATTGCCGGCCAGCTCGAGGATCTCAGCAGTCAGGTACTCGAGCACGGCAGCCATGTAGACGGGGGCTCCGGCTCCCACACGCTCGCCGTAGCTCCCCTTCCGCAGCAGCCTGTGCACACGGCCTACTGGGAACTGCAAGCCCGCCCGGGAGGAGCGAGTCTTGGCCTTAGCACGGGCCTTCCCTCCTTGCTTTCCTCGTCCAGACATGACGCGTTAAACAGGCGCTCGCTTGTTCAAAGAGGAAGTAATGCCCCGAGCATGGGAGGGCGGGCATATAAAGACACGGTGGAGCACTCTCATTGGACAAAACCTAGGCTCTGCATGAACATCCATTGGAGGGGGAGACTACTCCTGCCAACCAATCAGAGCTCTGTGCCCGGCACACAGACACGGAGGAGCGACAGAACCATACGGGCCAATAGCAAGCGGGGACTGGCAGCAGCTGATTAAGCACAGGCAGCCTATAAAAGAGAGGGGCCGGGGGGCGCAGTGTTTTACTCATTTCTCTCTCTCCTCACAGCGTGGACGTCAGCCGGAGACCATGCCTGAGCCAGCCAAGTCCGCCCCAGCGCCCAAGAAGGGCTCCAAGAAAGCGCTCTCCAAGCCGCCCAAGAAGGACGGGAAGAAGCGCAAGAGGAGCAGGAAGGAAAGCTATGCCATTTACATCTACAAGGTGATGAAGCAGGTGCACCCTGACACCGGCATCTCTTCCAAGGCCATGGGCATCATGAACTCGTTTGTCAATGACATCTTCGAGCGCATCGCTGCGGAAGCCTCCCGCCTGGCTCAATACAACAAGCGCAGGACCCTCACCTCCAGGGAGATCCAGACCGGAGTGCGACTCCTGCTGCCAGGCGAGCTGGCCAAGCACGCTGTGTCCGAGGGCACCAAAGCCGTCACCAAGTACACCAGCGCCAAGTGAGACCACAGTTCCCAGCACCAAAGAAACCCAAAGGCTCTTTTAAGAGCCGCTCACCACCTCCACTCAAGAGCTCACATGCTTTGCCTAGCTAGCCCTGCTTTATTCCATCCCCGCAAAACATAAGGCCAATGATATCAAATAAGGACTACGGTCTCGGGGGCGGCGTAAGCAAATTATTTCTCTGCGCTGTGGCAGGAGTCACGCACCCTACTTGACACATTTGCTGGGCTGGGAGGGAAATCTCTGGGAGCTCGGCTTAATGTACAGGACAGGCTATGTAAGGCAGCACTGCCAGGGAAGCGCTCGCAGCACACCCCTCTGTCCCCGAGCCCGACAGGGAGCAGGTACTTCACCATTCGGTCTGCCTGTGAGGAGGGGGACGGCGGGCGGAAAACCGACCATTAGCACACAGCGCTTAGAAGCGGTTGGAATCCAGCCTCAAGGCAGGCCTTATAGAAACGTGATGTGGGGTGGGGGGCTTCGAGTTCAGAGATCGCTCTGAGGGGGGGCGGGAGGGGGGGAGTGGAGGGCTCGGGTTACGAGCTGGCTGTGCTCCCGCTAAAAGGTACAAGCCATCACATCAAATCCGACCGCCACAAGCGCACAAATAACTGGTCGCCAAAGCTGCCCAGATGGGCATTTTTTGGGGAGGGGGTGTTGCCAAGACAGGTAGGAGCGTTTGCATGTTTGCCTTGGGTTTGAGAGACGGCCTAGCCGCCTGTGCAGTGAAGAGAGGCGCCTCGAGAGGCAGAGTTGAGCAGCTCTTGTGTGTGACAACGTGTCGGCTCTTAAAAGAGCCTTTGTGGTGGTGGGGTCTTGCTGCCGGTGCCCCTCGGGCCCTCTCGCCCCGGATGCGGCGGGCCAGCTGGATGTCCTTGGGCATAATGGTCACTCGCTTGGCGTGGATGGCGCAGAGGTTGGTGTCCTCAAAGGGCCTCGCTGGCCTCCTGCAGGGCCATGACTGCTGAGCTCTGGAAGCGCAGGTCGGTCTTGAAATCCTGTGTGATCTCCCGCACCAAGCGCTGGAAGGGCAGTTTCCGGATGAGCAGCTCAGTAGATTTCTGGTAGCGCCGGATCTCTCTGAGGGCCACGGTGCCCGGCCGATAGCGGTGCGGTTTCTTGACCCCACCAGTCGCAGGGGCGCTCTTGCGGGCAGCTTTGGTGGCCAGCTGCTTGCGGGGGTGCCTTGCCTCCGGTGGACTTGGGGCAGTCTGCTTCGTACGGGCCATGGCAACCTTGCGCGACTTGCTTCCTCTCTACTGACAACGTACAATGGTCTGTGACGGATGAAGACCCAACTACGCTCCGATTGGCTGGGACAATAGCAGGAAACGGGTTTGAAAAAGCCCGCCACTCTCAGTGACGAGCCCGAGGCAGAACGTCGGCCTGTTGAAAGGCTGGCAAGCATCGACACGCGCACGCAGGCACGCACATACCAGGAGGGCTATGATTGGACAGCCAATCTGAGGCTTGCCAGTTATTCACAGATTCCTCTTTTGATTGACAGTGTCTGTCTGTCTGTCTCTCTCTCTCTCTCTCTCTCTCTCTGGGATGGAGGGGGGATTTATTCATTTTATTTAGTTGGTCATTTTGTATGGCACGACAAGTGGCGGCGTGGGGCCACTTCAGAGGACATGTTTTTGAAGCACCTAGCCTGGCAAGCAAGTACAGAAAAGAAAGCGGCCAGCGCCCCGGAAAAGATATAAAAGGAGCCTCCATTGAGGTAGGTGGTTGCGGGAAAAGTTAAGAGCGGTTCTAACTAGCAACCGCCTTCTCTTGACTCCCCCACCTGACACCCGATGGCAAGGCTCTCGCGTTTTCCGGGTCCACGTTTGGGAAAGCCACCCAGTTCTGTTTTTGCTTGGAATTCTGGGACTTGTAGTGCTTCTGCATTTCAAACGGGGCAGAAAAATCAAAAGGACCCAAAATACAGAGGGGGGTTGAGGCAGGACTGGGTGGCCTTCTGACGCATTGGCCACTGGAAACTTGAGAGTTCCGCTCATGCACTGCTTACATCTCTCTGGCTCTCTCATATGTTCTCTGGGCAGGCAGGATACACAACCTCCTTTGCCATCATAGCGATCTGAGAAACACACGTGCAGCTGCCCCCAGTCAGAGGGCCAACCAACTACCGCATAGCAACCTTCTACAGCCATCCTCGAAACGCAAACATCCCTCGGATAGGACTGCTTTCACCACGCGGTAGCTAGGCCGGACACTACCGGCTGCCTTTGGGCCAGCGTCATGGCAAAGGTGAGTCAACCGGTATCGCCAGCCCACGCTCTCCCCAGGCTCGGACCCGCTCGGTCGGTTTAACTTTGCGCTCAAGGACTTGCACTGCTGGCTACATGAGGGGGAAGGCCAGGACTACAAGCCCCAGAATGCAAAGTTAAAACCGGGACTGCACCAGCATCCCCGGAATGGAATTATTATTGTTATGGTATTCATTGAGCGCGGACCAAGCTTCGAGAAGCAACGGAGCGGGCTTTACAGAGGAATGCACCAACACAGATACACGACAGAGCGCTTTACCCAGATATGCAACAGTGCAGATGCATAACTGAGTGCTTTTCAGAGGGAAAAAAACGGAACAGATATACACCAGGGGGTAGGATACGCAGGGGCACAGCTGTAGAGGGTGGCGGGGAGGAGGGAGGCGGGCGTCGTCTAGCGAGCCAGGCGGTGCGGCGTGATGGCCTAGGTATTGAGGGGGAGAGACTCCTTGAAGAGGTGCGTCTTGAGTTCTTTTCTGAATTGTAGGAGCGTGTGGGGCAAGTCTGATGCTGACGTGGAGGAGGTTCCATGGTCTCGGGGCGTAGACAGAGAAGGCTTGTTTTTTGGTCCTTTCCTTTTTGCAGTGGCGGATTTCAAGTCTGTGCGTGTCCAGGTTTCTGGTGGTGCGTTTGTCTGCTGGAGATGCTAAGTTTCTCTGCGAGGTAGCTGGGGGACTTGCGGGCGACCGCCTTATAGATGGTGCGGCAAGACTCTAAGGTGATTCGTGTGCGTAGTGGGAGCCAGTGAAGGTCGATGAGGAGAGGGGTGATGTGGTACCTGCGTAGAGCCCTGGTGAAGCGTGTGGCTGAGTGTAGGACACTTCTCTGGGGCACGAGGGAGGACGGCGGGCGGCCTTTTCGAGGAGGGGGTTGCCCCCGCCCAGGTGGCAAAGGACCAGTGCTTGAATGGTGGACCTAAAGCTGTCCGGAGGGATATTGTTGGCATGAGAAATAACTCCTGTCCTGCAACCTACCATCCTGCCTAGATCTACCCTGCAACCCGCCATTAACGGCAACCAAGGACCAGAAAAATCAGCTCGATGTGACTACATTGGTGCGAGAGAGCTCCTGCCCTATATCCAATATAAACCACAACCAGTGAAAACGGGCCCCTGAGATGCAGTGTGCTGAGCCCAAAATGAATGACCCTCTGCCTGAGCAAACATATCTTACTCGGCTCCTGGCTGTGAATCTACCTTTCCTCTGAGTGCAGCTACTGCGAAACACGAGAATGCAATCCTGGAACAGTGGGCGCATAAGAACAAAACACCCACTCCAGACACTCGGCTCTCCTATCACTATGCTCACTCTCTACTTTACACCAACACACAATCGAGCCCAGCTATACCCCTCGATCAATTTCGGCCTAGCTGCTCGCATAGGTACTAGACCCCATGAACACCTCAACATCCTGCTAGAACGCAGCTATACCCCACGAAAAAATCTGCCTAGCTGCACACATAAGCGTTCTACACAGGCCTAATGCCGCCAGAATGCAGTCTCGGAGACCAACCACCAGACCGCACACATTCAAATGATCTCTCAATAGCACCGCACCTAATGTTAGGATGCAGCTACCATCAGGCAATCGTATCAGCTGCTCACATATTGAGTGCACCCAAGCACCCTACGCTAGCCCACTCTCTCTCGACTGACCTTGACTACGGTCCCCAAGGGCGTTCAACCCACATGCGCTTTGAGATCATACCAATGATATACAGAGCGCTATTTAAATGCCGAACAACAATAGCAACGTATGATGTTGGCCCGACTGACCTGGTGGCTGGAGGGAGAGAAAAGGAAGCTGGGTCGGCCTTTCCCAAAGAGAGAGGCCAGCAGCGAGTGGAGCAAATGCCATGCTCCTGGCTGTCTCAGGGGTGCTGGGCAAGGAGAGGGAGAGAGAGGAGCAAAGGCCCCGCTCATGGCCCTCTCAGGGCCCAGCAGAGAGTGAAGCAAAGGCCATGCTCCTGGCTCTCTCAGGGCCCAGCAGAGAGTGGAGACCACGCTCTGGGCCCAGCAGAGAGTGGAGCAAAGACCACACTCCAGGCTGGCTGGCCCCTAGGAGCAAAGACCACACTCCAGGCTGGCTGGCCCCTAGGAGCAAAGACCACACTCTGGGCTGGCTGGCTGGCCCCAAGGCCCCGAACGGCCACGAACGGCCAGGTTCTATAGGCAGGAAAACAGGGCTGACCTACAGGCACTTGTAACTCAGAGTGTGCTGTGACCCCCGGCTTCTTGGGACACAGTGGACCGGCCGGCCCAAGAGTTCTCGAGGCCTGCTCAGTGGCTTATGGGGATGGCTAGAGGGGGGCGTGCCTGTCCCCCGCTTTGTCTGCTGCTAGGTACTTCTGGGAGTTATCAGCATAATCCCGCCTTTCCCGGCCATCTCCACCTAGGCCGCAGTACCTTCTGCCGTTAAAAGAGGGCATCTGGGACCTCTTTGCTCTCACATGAGTGCCCGAGTCAGCTTACCAGAAGGGAAGAGAGATTTTGGGGACAGGGATGGAGGGGGCTTCCCATCTGTAATTGGGTATGTATTCTCATGTAGGTACAGTTTGAGCCGAAACAAAGAGTTATCAAGTGGAATTCTAAAGTGGGCTTGGTTTCTTTTGGCGCATTCCCCCCATTTACATTCAAATGGGCGCCCACACAACAGGGCTGTTGGTACTTCGGGCCACGGGACCTTCCTTGAGTGGCACTGCTGCACAGGCCCACTGCACTGGCCGGGGAAGCAGGAGGGTGGGTTGGGGAGGGGGGTTGTCAGCCTGCCAATAATGCACAGTTCCATGTGATAATATCCCCGCAAAAATGTCTCCACGCAAGAATGGCGCCATTATTATCCCATGGAACCTGCAGGGGAAACCTCCGCTCCCATTTACCCCATAAATAATGTCGCCTGTGCCGTATCCCGTCGACTATATGTATGGCGACATTATTTGGTATATCGGGTAAAAAGAATTGCAGCAAAAATGCTGTGGTTTCAGCCGGTACAGGTGTACCTCTTTATACCATTTAAGGGGAGCCGTGGTGTCCCCCAACCCCCTTAAATGGTATAACGGGTCTGGGGGTTGCGGGGGTGTACATACACACACACACACACACACACACACACACCTCCCTCCCTCCCTCCCTCCCTCCAGTTAAGCCCTTTGCACTCACTCCCACCCTTTCCATCTGTGCCTCACAGTCCGGCGTGCCCCCCTACGTTGCCCATGCACCCAGAAAGCTGCATGGGCATCGGGAGCATGCGATCATCCTACAGGGGTTTCGCGCAACCCGTGATGCAGCCCCTCTTTTTGTGACACAAACACATACTCTGTTGCAGTGTAGAAAAGTGGTGGCGCTGCTGTCAAGGTACTGAGCTCTTTGTCTGAGTGTGTGAGTGGCTCTTAAAAGAGCCTTTGTGTTTTTTTTGTTGGGGAGTGTGTAACTTGGGCTGTTACTTGCTGGCTTTGCCCCCTGCCTTGTGGCCCTCGGTCTTCTTAGGCAGCAGCACGGCCTGGATGTTGGGCAGGACACCACCCTGGGCAATGGTAACTTTGCCCAGCAGCTTGTTGAGCTCCTCGTCGTTGCGGATGGCGAGCTGCAGGTGTCTGGGGATGATGCGGGTCTTCTTGTTGTCCCGGGCGGCATTGCCGGCCAGCTCGAGGATCTCAGCAGTCAGGTACTCGAGCACGGCAGCCATGTAGACGGGGGCTCCGGCTCCCACACGCTCGCCGTAGCTCCCCTTCCGCAGCAGCCTGTGCACACGGCCTACTGGGAACTGCAAGCCCGCCCGGGAGGAGCGAGTCTTGGCCTTAGCACGGGCCTTCCCTCCTTGCTTTCCTCGTCCAGACATGACGCGTTAAACAGGCGCTCGCTTGTTCAAAGAGGAAGTAATGCCCCGAGCATGGGAGGGCGGGCATATAAAGACACGGTGGAGCACTCTCATTGGACAAAACCTAGGCTCTGCATGAACATCCATTGGAGGGGGAGACTACTCCTGCCAACCAATCAGAGCTCTGTGCCGGGCACACAGACACGGAGGAGCGACAGAACCATACGGGCCAATAGCAAGCGGGGACTGGCAGCAGCTGATTAAGCACAGGCAGCCTATAAAAGAGAGGGGCCGGGGGGCGCAGTGTTTTACTCATTTCTCTCTCTCCTCACAGCGTGGACGTCAGCCGGAGACCATGCCTGAGCCAGCCAAGTCCGCCCCAGCGCCCAAGAAGGGCTCCAAGAAAGCGCTCTCCAAGCCGCCCAAGAAGGACGGGAAGAAGCGCAAGAGGAGCAGGAAGGAAAGCTATGCCATTTACATCTACAAGGTGATGAAGCAGGTGCACCCTGACACCGGCATCTCTTCCAAGGCCATGGGCATCATGAACTCGTTTGTCAATGACATCTTCGAGCGCATCGCTGCGGAAGCCTCCCGCCTGGCTCAATACAACAAGCGCAGGACCCTCACCTCCAGGGAGATCCAGACCGGAGTGCGACTCCTGCTGCCAGGCGAGCTGGCCAAGCACGCTGTGTCCGAGGGCACCAAAGCCGTCACCAAGTACACCAGCGCCAAGTGAGACCACAGTTCCCAGCACCAAAGAAACCCAAAGGCTCTTTTAAGAGCCGCTCACCACCTCCACTCAAGAGCTCACATGCTTTGCCTAGCTAGCCCTGCTTTATTCCATCCCCGCAAAACATAAGGCCAATGATATCAAATAAGGACTACGGTCTCGGGGGCGGCGTAAGCAAATTATTTCTCTGCGCTGTGGCAGGAGTCACGCACCCTACTTGACACATTTGCTGGGCTGGGAGGGAAATCTCTGGGAGCTCGGCTTAATGTACAGGACAGGCTATGTAAGGCAGCACTGCCAGGGAAGCGCTCGCAGCACACCCCTCTGTCCCCGAGCCCGACAGGGAGCAGGTACTTCACCATTCGGTCTGCCTGTGAGGAGGGGGACGGCGGGCGGAAAACCGACCATTAGCACACAGCGCTTAGAAGCGGTTGGAATCCAGCCTCAAGGCAGGCCTTATAGAAACGTGATGTGGGGTGGGGGGCTTCGAGTTCAGAGATCGCTCTGAGGGGGGGCGGGAGGGGGGAGTGGAGGGCTCGGGTTACGAGCTGGCTGTGCTCCCGCTAAAAGGTACAAGCCATCACATCAAATCCGACCGCCACAAGCGCACAAATAACTGGTCGCCAAAGCTGCCCAGATGGGCATTTTTTGGGGAGGGGGTGTTGCCAAGACAGGTAGGAGCGTTTGCATGTTTGCCTTGGGTTTGAGAGACGGCCTAGCCGCCTGTGCAGTGAAGAGAGGCGCCTCGAGAGGCAGAGTTGAGCAGCTCTTGTGTGTGACAACGTGTCGGCTCTTAAAAGAGCCTTTGTGGTGGTGGGGTCTTGCTGCCGGTGCCCCTCGGGCCCTCTCGCCCCGGATGCGGCGGGCCAGCTGGATGTCCTTGGGCATAATGGTCACTCGCTTGGCGTGGATGGCGCAGAGGTTGGTGTCCTCAAAGGGCCTCGCTGGCCTCCTGCAGGGCCATGACTGCTGAGCTCTGGAAGCGCAGGTCGGTCTTGAAATCCTGTGTGATCTCCCGCACCAAGCGCTGGAAGGGCAGTTTCCGGATGAGCAGCTCAGTAGATTTCTGGTAGCGCCGGATCTCTCTGAGGGCCACGGTGCCCGGCCGATAGCGGTGCGGTTTCTTGACCCCACCAGTCGCAGGGGCGCTCTTGCGGGCAGCTTTGGTGGCCAGCTGCTTGCGGGGGTGCCTTGCCTCCGGTGGACTTGGGGCAGTCTGCTTCGTACGGGCCATGGCAACCTTGCGCGACTTGCTTCCTCTCTACTGACAACGTACAATGGTCTGTGACGGATGAAGACCCAACTACGCTCCGATTGGCTGGGACAATAGCAGGAAACGGGTTTGAAAAAGCCCGCCACTCTCAGTGACGAGCCCGAGGCAGAACGTCGGCCTGTTGAAAGGCTGGCAAGCATCGACACGCGCACGCAGGCACGCACATACCAGGAGGGCTATGATTGGACAGCCAATCTGAGGCTTGCCAGTTATTCACAGATTCCTCTTTTGATTGACAGTGTCTGTCTGTCTGTCTCTCTCTCTCTCTCTCTCTCTCTCTGGGATGGAGGGGGGATTTATTCATTTTATTTAGTTGGTCATTTTGTATGGCACGACAAGTGGCGGCGTGGGGCCACTTCAGAGGACATGTTTTTGAAGCACCTAGCCTGGCAAGCAAGTACAGAAAAGAAAGCGGCCAGCGCCCCGGAAAAGATATAAAAGGAGCCTCCATTGAGGTAGGTGGTTGCGGGAAAAGTTAAGAGCGGTTCTAACTAGCAACCGCCTTCTCTTGACTCCCCCACCTGACACCCGATGGCAAGGCTCTCGCGTTTTCCGGGTCCACGTTTGGGAAAGCCACCCAGTTCTGTTTTTGCTTGGAATTCTGGGACTTGTAGTGCTTCTGCATTTCAAACGGGGCAGAAAAATCAAAAGGACCCAAAATACAGAGGGGGGTTGAGGCAGGACTGGGTGGCCTTCTGACGCATTGGCCACTGGAAACTTGAGAGTTCCGCTCATGCACTGCTTACATCTCTCTGGCTCTCTCATATGTTCTCTGGGCAGGCAGGATACACAACCTCCTTTGCCATCATAGCGATCTGAGAAACACACGTGCAGCTGCCCCCAGTCAGAGGGCCAACCAACTACCGCATAGCAACCTTCTACAGCCATCCTCGAAACGCAAACATCCCTCGGATAGGACTGCTTTCACCACGCGGTAGCTAGGCCGGACACTACCGGCTGCCTTTGGGCCAGCGTCATGGCAAAGGTGAGTCAACCGGTATCGCCAGCCCACGCTCTCCCCAGGCTCGGACCCGCTCGGTCGGTTTAACTTTGCGCTCAAGGACTTGCACTGCTGGCTACATGAGGGGGAAGGCCAGGACTACAAGCCCCAGAATGCAAAGTTAAAACCGGGACTGCACCAGCATCCCCGGAATGGAATTATTATTGTTATGGTATTCATTGAGCGCGGACCAAGCTTCGAGAAGCAACGGAGCGGGCTTTACAGAGGAATGCACCAACACAGATACACGACAGAGCGCTTTACCCAGATATGCAACAGTGCAGATGCATAACTGAGTGCTTTTCAGAGGGAAAAAAACGGAACAGATATACACCAGGGGGTAGGATACGCAGGGGCACAGCTGTAGAGGGTGGCGGGGAGGAGGGAGGCGGGCGTCGTCTAGCGAGCCAGGCGGTGCGGCGTGATGGCCTAGGTATTGAGGGGGAGAGACTCCTTGAAGAGGTGCGTCTTGAGTTCTTTTCTGAATTGTAGGAGCGTGTGGGGCAAGTCTGATGCTGACGTGGAGGAGGTTCCATGGTCTCGGGGCGTAGATAGAGAAGGCTTGTTTTTTGGTCCTTTCCTTTTTGCAGTGGCGGATTTCAAGTCTGTGCGTGTCCAGGTTTCTGGTGGTGCGTTTGTCTGCTGGAGATGCTAAGTTTCTCTGCGAGGTAGCTGGGGGACTTGCGGGCGACCGCCTTATAGATGGTGCGGCAAGACTCTAAGGTGATTCGTGTGCGTAGTGGGAGCCAGTGAAGGTCGATGAGGAGAGGGGTGATGTGGTACCTGCGTAGAGCCCTGGTGAAGCGTGTGGCTGAGTGTAGGACACTTCTCTGGGGCACGAGGGAGGACGGCGGGCGGCCTTTTCGAGGAGGGGGTTGCCCCCGCCCAGGTGGCAAAGGACCAGTGCTTGAATGGTGGACCTAAAGCTGTCCGGAGGGATATTGTTGGCATGAGAAATAACTCCTGTCCTGCAACCTACCATCCTGCCTAGATCTACCCTGCAACCCGCCATTAACGGCAACCAAGGACCAGAAAAATCAGCTCGATGTGACTACATTGGTGCGAGAGAGCTCCTGCCCTATATCCAATATAAACCACAACCAGTGAAAACGGGCCCCTGAGATGCAGTGTGCTGAGCCCAAAATGAATGACCCTCTGCCTGAGCAAACATATCTTACTCGGCTCCTGGCTGTGAATCTACCTTTCCTCTGAGTGCAGCTACTGCGAAACACGAGAATGCAATCCTGGAACAGTGGGCGCATAAGAACAAAACACCCACTCCAGACACTCGGCTCTCCTATCACTATGCTCACTCTCTACTTTACACCAACACACAATCGAGCCCAGCTATACCCCTCGATCAATTTCGGCCTAGCTGCTCGCATAGGTACTAGACCCCATGAACACCTCAACATCCTGCTAGAACGCAGCTATACCCCACGAAAAAATCTGCCTAGCTGCACACATAAGCGTTCTACACAGGCCTAATGCCGCCAGAATGCAGTCTCGGAGACCAACCACCAGACCGCACACATTCAAATGATCTCTCAATAGCACCGCACCTAATGTTAGGATGCAGCTACCATCAGGCAATCGTATCAGCTGCTCACATATTGAGTGCACCCAAGCACCCTACGCTAGCCCACTCTCTCTCGACTGACCTTGACTACGGTCCCCAAGGGCGTTCAACCCACATGCGCTTTGAGATCATACCAATGATATACAGAGCGCTATTTAAATGCCGAACAACAATAGCAACGTATGATGTTGGCCCGACTGACCTGGTGGCTGGAGGGAGAGAAAAGGAAGCTGGGTCGGCCTTTCCCAAAGAGAGAGGCCAGCAGCGAGTGGAGCAAATGCCATGCTCCTGGCTGTCTCAGGGGTGCTGGGCAAGGAGAGGGAGAGAGAGGAGCAAAGGCCCCGCTCATGGCCCTCTCAGGGCCCAGCAGAGAGTGAAGCAAAGGCCATGCTCCTGGCTCTCTCAGGGCCCAGCAGAGAGTGGAGACCACGCTCTGGGCCCAGCAGAGAGTGGAGCAAAGACCACACTCCAGGCTGGCTGGCCCCTAGGAGCAAAGACCACACTCTGGGCTGGCAACGGCCACGAACGGCCAGGTTCTATAGGCAGGAAAACAGGGCTGACCTACAGGCACTTGTAACTCAGAGTGTGCTGTGACCCCCGGCTTCTTGGGACACAGTGGACCGGCCGGCCCAAGAGTTCTCGAGGCCTGCTCAGGGGCTTATGGGGATGGCTAGAGGGGGGCGTGCCTGTCCCCCGCTTTGTCTGCTGCTAGGTACTTCTGGGAGTTATCAGCATAATCCCGCCTTTCCCGGCCATCTCCACCTAGGCCGCAGTACCTTCTGCCGTTAAAAGAGGGCATCTGGGACCTCTTTGCTCTCACATGAGTGCCCGAGTCAGCTTACCAGAAGGGAAGAGAGATTTTGGGGACAGGGATGGAGGGGGCTTCCCATCTGTAATTGGGTATGTATTCTCATGTAGGTACAGTTTGAGCCGAAACAAAGAGTTATCAAGTGGAATTCTAAAGTGGGCTTGGTTTCTTTTGGCGCATTCCCCCAATTTACATTCAAATGGGCGCCCACACAACAGGGCTGTTGGTACTTCGGGCCACGGGACCTTCCTTGAGTGGCACTGCTGCACAGGCCCACTGCACTGGCCGGGGAAGCAGGAGGGTGGGTTGGGGAGGGGGGTTGTCAGCCTGCCAATAATGCACAGTTCCATGTGATAATATCCCCGCAAAAATGTCTCCACGCAAGAATGGCGCCATTATTATCCCATGGAACCTGCAGGGGAAACCTCCGCTCCCATTTACCCCATAAATAATGTCGCCTGTGCCGTATCCCGTCGACTATATGTATGGCGACATTATTTGGTATATCGGGTAAAAAGAATTGCAGCAAAAATGCTGTGGTTTCAGCCGGTACAGGTGTACCTCTTTATACCATTTAAGGGGAGCCGTGGTGTCCCCCAACCCCCTTAAATGGTATAACGGGTCTGGGGGTTGCGGGGGTGTACATACACACACACACACACACACACACACACACACACACCTCCCTCCCTCCCTCCCTCCCTCCAGTTAAGCCCTTTGCACTCACTCCCACCCTTTCCATCTGTGCCTCACAGTCCGGCGTGCCCCCCTACGTTGCCCATGCACCCAGAAAGCTGCATGGGCATCGGGAGCATGCGATCATCCTACAGGGGTTTCGCGCAACCCGTGATGCAGCCCCTCTTTTTGTGACACAAACACATACTCTGTTGCAGTGTAGAAAAGTGGTGGCGCTGCTGTCAAGGTACTGAGCTCTTTGTCTGAGTGTGTGAGTGGCTCTTAAAAGAGCCTTTGTGTTTTTTTTGTTGGGGAGTGTGTAACTTGGGCTGTTACTTGCTGGCTTTGCCCCCTGCCTTGTGGCCCTCGGTCTTCTTAGGCAGCAGCACGGCCTGGATGTTGGGCAGGACACCACCCTGGGCAATGGTAACTTTGCCCAGCAGCTTGTTGAGCTCCTCGTCGTTGCGGATGGCGAGCTGCAGGTGTCTGGGGATGATGCGGGTCTTCTTGTTGTCCCGGGCGGCATTGCCGGCCAGCTCGAGGATCTCAGCAGTCAGGTACTCGAGCACGGCAGCCATGTAGACGGGGGCTCCGGCTCCCACACGCTCGCCGTAGCTCCCCTTCCGCAGCAGCCTGTGCACACGGCCTACTGGGAACTGCAAGCCCGCCCGGGAGGAGCGAGTCTTGGCCTTAGCACGGGCCTTCCCTCCTTGCTTTCCTCGTCCAGACATGACGCGTTAAACAGGCGCTCGCTTGTTCAAAGAGGAAGTAATGCCCCGAGCATGGGAGGGCGGGCATATAAAGACACGGTGGAGCACTCTCATTGGACAAAACCTAGGCTCTGCATGAACATCCATTGGAGGGGGAGACTACTCCTGCCAACCAATCAGAGCTCTGTGCCCGGCACACAGACACGGAGGAGCGACAGAACCATACGGGCCAATAGCAAGCGGGGACTGGCAGCAGCTGATTAAGCACAGGCAGCCTATAAAAGAGAGGGGCCGGGGGGCGCAGTGTTTTACTCATTTCTCTCTCTCCTCACAGCGTGGACGTCAGCCGGAGACCATGCCTGAGCCAGCCAAGTCCGCCCCAGCGCCCAAGAAGGGCTCCAAGAAAGCGCTCTCCAAGCCGCCCAAGAAGGACGGGAAGAAGCGCAAGAGGAGCAGGAAGGAAAGCTATGCCATTTACATCTACAAGGTGATGAAGCAGGTGCACCCTGACACCGGCATCTCTTCCAAGGCCATGGGCATCATGAACTCGTTTGTCAATGACATCTTCGAGCGCATCGCTGCGGAAGCCTCCCGCCTGGCTCAATACAACAAGCGCAGGACCCTCACCTCCAGGGAGATCCAGACCGGAGTGCGACTCCTGCTGCCAGGCGAGCTGGCCAAGCACGCTGTGTCCGAGGGCACCAAAGCCGTCACCAAGTACACCAGCGCCAAGTGAGACCACAGTTCCCAGCACCAAAGAAACCCAAAGGCTCTTTTAAGAGCCGCTCACCACCTCCACTCAAGAGCTCACATGCTTTGCCTAGCTAGCCCTGCTTTATTCCATCCCCGCAAAACATAAGGCCAATGATATCAAATAAGGACTACGGTCTCGGGGGCGGCGTAAGCAAATTATTTCTCTGCGCTGTGGCAGGAGTCACGCACCCTACTTGACACATTTGCTGGGCTGGGAGGGAAATCTCTGGGAGCTCGGCTTAATGTACAGGACAGGCTATGTAAGGCAGCACTGCCAGGGAAGCGCTCGCAGCACACCCCTCTGTCCCCGAGCCCGACAGGGAGCAGGTACTTCACCATTCGGTCTGCCTGTGAGGAGGGGGACGGCGGGCGGAAAACCGACCATTAGCACACAGCGCTTAGAAGCGGTTGGAATCCAGCCTCAAGGCAGGCCTTATAGAAACGTGATGTGGGGTGGGGGGCTTCGAGTTCAGAGATCGCTCTGAGGGGGGGCGGGAGGGGGGGAGTGGAGGGCTCGGGTTACGAGCTGGCTGTGCTCCCGCTAAAAGGTACAAGCCATCACATCAAATCCGACCGCCACAAGCGCACAAATAACTGGTCGCCAAAGCTGCCCAGATGGGCATTTTTTGGGGAGGGGGTGTTGCCAAGACAGGTAGGAGCGTTTGCATGTTTGCCTTGGGTTTGAGAGACGGCCTAGCCGCCTGTGCAGTGAAGAGAGGCGCCTCGAGAGGCAGAGTTGAGCAGCTCTTGTGTGTGACAACGTGTCGGCTCTTAAAAGAGCCTTTGTGGTGGTGGGGTCTTGCTGCCGGTGCCCCTCGGGCCCTCTCGCCCCGGATGCGGCGGGCCAGCTGGATGTCCTTGGGCATAATGGTCACTCGCTTGGCGTGGATGGCGCAGAGGTTGGTGTCCTCAAAGGGCCTCGCTGGCCTCCTGCAGGGCCATGACTGCTGAGCTCTGGAAGCGCAGGTCGGTCTTGAAATCCTGTGTGATCTCCCGCACCAAGCGCTGGAAGGGCAGTTTCCGGATGAGCAGCTCAGTAGATTTCTGGTAGCGCCGGATCTCTCTGAGGGCCACGGTGCCCGGCCGATAGCGGTGCGGTTTCTTGACCCCACCAGTCGCAGGGGCGCTCTTGCGGGCAGCTTTGGTGGCCAGCTGCTTGCGGGGGTGCCTTGCCTCCGGTGGACTTGGGGCAGTCTGCTTCGTACGGGCCATGGCAACCTTGCGCGACTTGCTTCCTCTCTACTGACAACGTACAATGGTCTGTGACGGATGAAGACCCAACTACGCTCCGATTGGCTGGGACAATAGCAGGAAACGGGTTTGAAAAAGCCCGCCACTCTCAGTGACGAGCCCGAGGCAGAACGTCGGCCTGTTGAAAGGCTGGCAAGCATCGACACGCGCACGCAGGCACGCACATACCAGGAGGGCTATGATTGGACAGCCAATCTGAGGCTTGCCAGTTATTCACAGATTCCTCTTTTGATTGACAGTGTCTGTCTGTCTGTCTCTCTCTCTCTCTCTCTCTCTCTCTCTGGGATGGAGGGGGGATTTATTCATTTTATTTAGTTGGTCATTTTGTATGGCACGACAAGTGGCGGCGTGGGGCCACTTCAGAGGACATGTTTTTGAAGCACCTAGCCTGGCAAGCAAGTACAGAAAAGAAAGCGGCCAGCGCCCCGGAAAAGATATAAAAGGAGCCTCCATTGAGGTAGGTGGTTGCGGGAAAAGTTAAGAGCGGTTCTAACTAGCAACCGCCTTCTCTTGACTCCCCCACCTGACACCCGATGGCAAGGCTCTCGCGTTTTCCGGGTCCACGTTTGGGAAAGCCACCCAGTTCTGTTTTTGCTTGGAATTCTGGGACTTGTAGTGCTTCTGCATTTCAAACGGGGCAGAAAAATCAAAAGGACCCAAAATACAGAGGGGGGTTGAGGCAGGACTGGGTGGCCTTCTGACGCATTGGCCACTGGAAACTTGAGAGTTCCGCTCATGCACTGCTTACATCTCTCTGGCTCTCTCATATGTTCTCTGGGCAGGCAGGATACACAACCTCCTTTGCCATCATAGCGATCTGAGAAACACACGTGCAGCTGCCCCCAGTCAGAGGGCCAACCAACTACCGCATAGCAACCTTCTACAGCCATCCTCGAAACGCAAACATCCCTCGGATAGGACTGCTTTCACCACGCGGTAGCTAGGCCGGACACTACCGGCTGCCTTTGGGCCAGCGTCATGGCAAAGGTGAGTCAACCGGTATCGCCAGCCCACGCTCTCCCCAGGCTCGGACCCGCTCGGTCGGTTTAACTTTGCGCTCAAGGACTTGCACTGCTGGCTACATGAGGGGGAAGGCCAGGACTACAAGCCCCAGAATGCAAAGTTAAAACCGGGACTGCACCAGCATCCCCGGAATGGAATTATTATTGTTATGGTATTCATTGAGCGCGGACCAAGCTTCGAGAAGCAACGGAGCGGGCTTTACAGAGGAATGCACCAACACAGATACACGACAGAGCGCTTTACCCAGATATGCAACAGTGCAGATGCATAACTGAGTGCTTTTCAGAGGGAAAAAAACGGAACAGATATACACCAGGGGGTAGGATACGCAGGGGCACAGCTGTAGAGGGTGGCGGGGAGGAGGGAGGCGGGCGTCGTCTAGCGAGCCAGGCGGTGCGGCGTGATGGCCTAGGTATTGAGGGGGAGAGACTCCTTGAAGAGGTGCGTCTTGAGTTCTTTTCTGAATTGTAGGAGCGTGTGGGGCAAGTCTGATGCTGACGTGGAGGAGGTTCCATGGTCTCGGGGCGTAGACAGAGAAGGCTTGTTTTTTGGTCCTTTCCTTTTTGCAGTGGCGGATTTCAAGTCTGTGCGTGTCCAGGTTTCTGGTGGTGCGTTTGTCTGCTGGAGATGCTAAGTTTCTCTGCGAGGTAGCTGGGGGACTTGCGGGCGACCGCCTTATAGATGGTGCGGCAAGACTCTAAGGTGATTCGTGTGCGTAGTGGGAGCCAGTGAAGGTCGATGAGGAGAGGGGTGATGTGGTACCTGCGTAGAGCCCTGGTGAAGCGTGTGGCTGAGTGTAGGACACTTCTCTGGGGCACGAGGGAGGACGGCGGGCGGCCTTTTCGAGGAGGGGGTTGCCCCCGCCCAGGTGGCAAAGGACCAGTGCTTGAATGGTGGACCTAAAGCTGTCCGGAGGGATATTGTTGGCATGAGAAATAACTCCTGTCCTGCAACCTACCATCCTGCCTAGATCTACCCTGCAACCCGCCATTAACGGCAACCAAGGACCAGAAAAATCAGCTCGATGTGACTACATTGGTGCGAGAGAGCTCCTGCCCTATATCCAATATAAACCACAACCAGTGAAAACGGGCCCCTGAGATGCAGTGTGCTGAGCCCAAAATGAATGACCCTCTGCCTGAGCAAACATATCTTACTCGGCTCCTGGCTGTGAATCTACCTTTCCTCTGAGTGCAGCTACTGCGAAACACGAGAATGCAATCCTGGAACAGTGGGCGCATAAGAACAAAACACCCACTCCAGACACTCGGCTCTCCTATCACTATGCTCACTCTCTACTTTACACCAACACACAATCGAGCCCAGCTATACCCCTCGATCAATTTCGGCCTAGCTGCTCGCATAGGTACTAGACCCCATGAACACCTCAACATCCTGCTAGAACGCAGCTATACCCCACGAAAAAATCTGCCTAGCTGCACACATAAGCGTTCTACACAGGCCTAATGCCGCCAGAATGCAGTCTCGGAGACCAACCACCAGACCGCACACATTCAAATGATCTCTCAATAGCACCGCACCTAATGTTAGGATGCAGCTACCATCAGGCAATCGTATCAGCTGCTCACATATTGAGTGCACCCAAGCACCCTACGCTAGCCCACTCTCTCTCGACTGACCTTGACTACGGTCCCCAAGGGCGTTCAACCCACATGCGCTTTGAGATCATACCAATGATATACAGAGCGCTATTTAAATGCCGAACAACAATAGCAACGTATGATGTTGGCCCGACTGACCTGGTGGCTGGAGGGAGAGAAAAGGAAGCTGGGTCGGCCTTTCCCAAAGAGAGAGGCCAGCAGCGAGTGGAGCAAATGCCATGCTCCTGGCTGTCTCAGGGGTGCTGGGCAAGGAGAGGGAGAGAGAGGAGCAAAGGCCCCGCTCATGGCCCTCTCAGGGCCCAGCAGAGAGTGAAGCAAAGGCCATGCTCCTGGCTCTCTCAGGGCCCAGCAGAGAGTGGAGACCACGCTCTGGGCCCAGCAGAGAGTGGAGCAAAGACCACACTCCAGGCTGGCTGGCCCCTAGGAGCAAAGACCACACTCCAGGCTGGCTGGCCCCTAGGAGCAAAGACCACACTCTGGGCTGGCTGGCTGGCCCCAAGGCCCCGAACGGCCACGAACGGCCAGGTTCTATAGGCAGGAAAACAGGGCTGACCTACAGGCACTTGTAACTCAGAGTGTGCTGTGACCCCCGGCTTCTTGGGACACAGTGGACCGGCCGGCCCAAGAGTTCTCGAGGCCTGCTCAGTGGCTTATGGGGATGGCTAGAGGGGGGCGTGCCTGTCCCCCGCTTTGTCTGCTGCTAGGTACTTCTGGGAGTTATCAGCATAATCCCGCCTTTCCCGGCCATCTCCACCTAGGCCGCAGTACCTTCTGCCGTTAAAAGAGGGCATCTGGGACCTCTTTGCTCTCACATGAGTGCCCGAGTCAGCTTACCAGAAGGGAAGAGAGATTTTGGGGACAGGGATGGAGGGGGCTTCCCATCTGTAATTGGGTATGTATTCTCATGTAGGTACAGTTTGAGCCGAAACAAAGAGTTATCAAGTGGAATTCTAAAGTGGGCTTGGTTTCTTTTGGCGCATTCCCCCCATTTACATTCAAATGGGCGCCCACACAACAGGGCTGTTGGTACTTCGGGCCACGGGACCTTCCTTGAGTGGCACTGCTGCACAGGCCCACTGCACTGGCCGGGGAAGCAGGAGGGTGGGTTGGGGAGGGGGGTTGTCAGCCTGCCAATAATGCACAGTTCCATGTGATAATATCCCCGCAAAAATGTCTCCACGCAAGAATGGCGCCATTATTATCCCATGGAACCTGCAGGGGAAACCTCCGCTCCCATTTACCCCATAAATAATGTCGCCTGTGCCGTATCCCGTCGACTATATGTATGGCGACATTATTTGGTATATCGGGTAAAAAGAATTGCAGCAAAAATGCTGTGGTTTCAGCCGGTACAGGTGTACCTCTTTATACCATTTAAGGGGAGCCGTGGTGTCCCCCAACCCCCTTAAATGGTATAACGGGTCTGGGGGTTGCGGGGGTGTACATACACACACACACACACACACACACACACACCTCCCTCCCTCCCTCCCTCCCTCCAGTTAAGCCCTTTGCACTCACTCCCACCCTTTCCATCTGTGCCTCACAGTCCGGCGTGCCCCCCTACGTTGCCCATGCACCCAGAAAGCTGCATGGGCATCGGGAGCATGCGATCATCCTACAGGGGTTTCGCGCAACCCGTGATGCAGCCCCTCTTTTTGTGACACAAACACATACTCTGTTGCAGTGTAGAAAAGTGGTGGCGCTGCTGTCAAGGTACTGAGCTCTTTGTCTGAGTGTGTGAGTGGCTCTTAAAAGAGCCTTTGTGTTTTTTTTGTTGGGGAGTGTGTAACTTGGGCTGTTACTTGCTGGCTTTGCCCCCTGCCTTGTGGCCCTCGGTCTTCTTAGGCAGCAGCACGGCCTGGATGTTGGGCAGGACACCACCCTGGGCAATGGTAACTTTGCCCAGCAGCTTGTTGAGCTCCTCGTCGTTGCGGATGGCGAGCTGCAGGTGTCTGGGGATGATGCGGGTCTTCTTGTTGTCCCGGGCGGCATTGCCGGCCAGCTCGAGGATCTCAGCAGTCAGGTACTCGAGCACGGCAGCCATGTAGACGGGGGCTCCGGCTCCCACACGCTCGCCGTAGCTCCCCTTCCGCAGCAGCCTGTGCACACGGCCTACTGGGAACTGCAAGCCCGCCCGGGAGGAGCGAGTCTTGGCCTTAGCACGGGCCTTCCCTCCTTGCTTTCCTCGTCCAGACATGACGCGTTAAACAGGCGCTCGCTTGTTCAAAGAGGAAGTAATGCCCCGAGCATGGGAGGGCGGGCATATAAAGACACGGTGGAGCACTCTCATTGGACAAAACCTAGGCTCTGCATGAACATCCATTGGAGGGGGAGACTACTCCTGCCAACCAATCAGAGCTCTGTGCCGGGCACACAGACACGGAGGAGCGACAGAACCATACGGGCCAATAGCAAGCGGGGACTGGCAGCAGCTGATTAAGCACAGGCAGCCTATAAAAGAGAGGGGCCGGGGGGCGCAGTGTTTTACTCATTTCTCTCTCTCCTCACAGCGTGGACGTCAGCCGGAGACCATGCCTGAGCCAGCCAAGTCCGCCCCAGCGCCCAAGAAGGGCTCCAAGAAAGCGCTCTCCAAGCCGCCCAAGAAGGACGGGAAGAAGCGCAAGAGGAGCAGGAAGGAAAGCTATGCCATTTACATCTACAAGGTGATGAAGCAGGTGCACCCTGACACCGGCATCTCTTCCAAGGCCATGGGCATCATGAACTCGTTTGTCAATGACATCTTCGAGCGCATCGCTGCGGAAGCCTCCCGCCTGGCTCAATACAACAAGCGCAGGACCCTCACCTCCAGGGAGATCCAGACCGGAGTGCGACTCCTGCTGCCAGGCGAGCTGGCCAAGCACGCTGTGTCCGAGGGCACCAAAGCCGTCACCAAGTACACCAGCGCCAAGTGAGACCACAGTTCCCAGCACCAAAGAAACCCAAAGGCTCTTTTAAGAGCCGCTCACCACCTCCACTCAAGAGCTCACATGCTTTGCCTAGCTAGCCCTGCTTTATTCCATCCCCGCAAAACATAAGGCCAATGATATCAAATAAGGACTACGGTCTCGGGGGCGGCGTAAGCAAATTATTTCTCTGCGCTGTGGCAGGAGTCACGCACCCTACTTGACACATTTGCTGGGCTGGGAGGGAAATCTCTGGGAGCTCGGCTTAATGTACAGGACAGGCTATGTAAGGCAGCACTGCCAGGGAAGCGCTCGCAGCACACCCCTCTGTCCCCGAGCCCGACAGGGAGCAGGTACTTCACCATTCGGTCTGCCTGTGAGGAGGGGGACGGCGGGCGGAAAACCGACCATTAGCACACAGCGCTTAGAAGCGGTTGGAATCCAGCCTCAAGGCAGGCCTTATAGAAACGTGATGTGGGGTGGGGGGCTTCGAGTTCAGAGATCGCTCTGAGGGGGGGCGGGAGGGGGGAGTGGAGGGCTCGGGTTACGAGCTGGCTGTGCTCCCGCTAAAAGGTACAAGCCATCACATCAAATCCGACCGCCACAAGCGCACAAATAACTGGTCGCCAAAGCTGCCCAGATGGGCATTTTTTGGGGAGGGGGTGTTGCCAAGACAGGTAGGAGCGTTTGCATGTTTGCCTTGGGTTTGAGAGACGGCCTAGCCGCCTGTGCAGTGAAGAGAGGCGCCTCGAGAGGCAGAGTTGAGCAGCTCTTGTGTGTGACAACGTGTCGGCTCTTAAAAGAGCCTTTGTGGTGGTGGGGTCTTGCTGCCGGTGCCCCTCGGGCCCTCTCGCCCCGGATGCGGCGGGCCAGCTGGATGTCCTTGGGCATAATGGTCACTCGCTTGGCGTGGATGGCGCAGAGGTTGGTGTCCTCAAAGGGCCTCGCTGGCCTCCTGCAGGGCCATGACTGCTGAGCTCTGGAAGCGCAGGTCGGTCTTGAAATCCTGTGTGATCTCCCGCACCAAGCGCTGGAAGGGCAGTTTCCGGATGAGCAGCTCAGTAGATTTCTGGTAGCGCCGGATCTCTCTGAGGGCCACGGTGCCCGGCCGATAGCGGTGCGGTTTCTTGACCCCACCAGTCGCAGGGGCGCTCTTGCGGGCAGCTTTGGTGGCCAGCTGCTTGCGGGGGTGCCTTGCCTCCGGTGGACTTGGGGCAGTCTGCTTCGTACGGGCCATGGCAACCTTGCGCGACTTGCTTCCTCTCTACTGACAACGTACAATGGTCTGTGACGGATGAAGACCCAACTACGCTCCGATTGGCTGGGACAATAGCAGGAAACGGGTTTGAAAAAGCCCGCCACTCTCAGTGACGAGCCCGAGGCAGAACGTCGGCCTGTTGAAAGGCTGGCAAGCATCGACACGCGCACGCAGGCACGCACATACCAGGAGGGCTATGATTGGACAGCCAATCTGAGGCTTGCCAGTTATTCACAGATTCCTCTTTTGATTGACAGTGTCTGTCTGTCTGTCTCTCTCTCTCTCTCTCTCTCTCTCTGGGATGGAGGGGGGATTTATTCATTTTATTTAGTTGGTCATTTTGTATGGCACGACAAGTGGCGGCGTGGGGCCACTTCAGAGGACATGTTTTTGAAGCACCTAGCCTGGCAAGCAAGTACAGAAAAGAAAGCGGCCAGCGCCCCGGAAAAGATATAAAAGGAGCCTCCATTGAGGTAGGTGGTTGCGGGAAAAGTTAAGAGCGGTTCTAACTAGCAACCGCCTTCTCTTGACTCCCCCACCTGACACCCGATGGCAAGGCTCTCGCGTTTTCCGGGTCCACGTTTGGGAAAGCCACCCAGTTCTGTTTTTGCTTGGAATTCTGGGACTTGTAGTGCTTCTGCATTTCAAACGGGGCAGAAAAATCAAAAGGACCCAAAATACAGAGGGGGGTTGAGGCAGGACTGGGTGGCCTTCTGACGCATTGGCCACTGGAAACTTGAGAGTTCCGCTCATGCACTGCTTACATCTCTCTGGCTCTCTCATATGTTCTCTGGGCAGGCAGGATACACAACCTCCTTTGCCATCATAGCGATCTGAGAAACACACGTGCAGCTGCCCCCAGTCAGAGGGCCAACCAACTACCGCATAGCAACCTTCTACAGCCATCCTCGAAACGCAAACATCCCTCGGATAGGACTGCTTTCACCACGCGGTAGCTAGGCCGGACACTACCGGCTGCCTTTGGGCCAGCGTCATGGCAAAGGTGAGTCAACCGGTATCGCCAGCCCACGCTCTCCCCAGGCTCGGACCCGCTCGGTCGGTTTAACTTTGCGCTCAAGGACTTGCACTGCTGGCTACATGAGGGGGAAGGCCAGGACTACAAGCCCCAGAATGCAAAGTTAAAACCGGGACTGCACCAGCATCCCCGGAATGGAATTATTATTGTTATGGTATTCATTGAGCGCGGACCAAGCTTCGAGAAGCAACGGAGCGGGCTTTACAGAGGAATGCACCAACACAGATACACGACAGAGCGCTTTACCCAGATATGCAACAGTGCAGATGCATAACTGAGTGCTTTTCAGAGGGAAAAAAACGGAACAGATATACACCAGGGGGTAGGATACGCAGGGGCACAGCTGTAGAGGGTGGCGGGGAGGAGGGAGGCGGGCGTCGTCTAGCGAGCCAGGCGGTGCGGCGTGATGGCCTAGGTATTGAGGGGGAGAGACTCCTTGAAGAGGTGCGTCTTGAGTTCTTTTCTGAATTGTAGGAGCGTGTGGGGCAAGTCTGATGCTGACGTGGAGGAGGTTCCATGGTCTCGGGGCGTAGATAGAGAAGGCTTGTTTTTTGGTCCTTTCCTTTTTGCAGTGGCGGATTTCAAGTCTGTGCGTGTCCAGGTTTCTGGTGGTGCGTTTGTCTGCTGGAGATGCTAAGTTTCTCTGCGAGGTAGCTGGGGGACTTGCGGGCGACCGCCTTATAGATGGTGCGGCAAGACTCTAAGGTGATTCGTGTGCGTAGTGGGAGCCAGTGAAGGTCGATGAGGAGAGGGGTGATGTGGTACCTGCGTAGAGCCCTGGTGAAGCGTGTGGCTGAGTGTAGGACACTTCTCTGGGGCACGAGGGAGGACGGCGGGCGGCCTTTTCGAGGAGGGGGTTGCCCCCGCCCAGGTGGCAAAGGACCAGTGCTTGAATGGTGGACCTAAAGCTGTCCGGAGGGATATTGTTGGCATGAGAAATAACTCCTGTCCTGCAACCTACCATCCTGCCTAGATCTACCCTGCAACCCGCCATTAACGGCAACCAAGGACCAGAAAAATCAGCTCGATGTGACTACATTGGTGCGAGAGAGCTCCTGCCCTATATCCAATATAAACCACAACCAGTGAAAACGGGCCCCTGAGATGCAGTGTGCTGAGCCCAAAATGAATGACCCTCTGCCTGAGCAAACATATCTTACTCGGCTCCTGGCTGTGAATCTACCTTTCCTCTGAGTGCAGCTACTGCGAAACACGAGAATGCAATCCTGGAACAGTGGGCGCATAAGAACAAAACACCCACTCCAGACACTCGGCTCTCCTATCACTATGCTCACTCTCTACTTTACACCAACACACAATCGAGCCCAGCTATACCCCTCGATCAATTTCGGCCTAGCTGCTCGCATAGGTACTAGACCCCATGAACACCTCAACATCCTGCTAGAACGCAGCTATACCCCACGAAAAAATCTGCCTAGCTGCACACATAAGCGTTCTACACAGGCCTAATGCCGCCAGAATGCAGTCTCGGAGACCAACCACCAGACCGCACACATTCAAATGATCTCTCAATAGCACCGCACCTAATGTTAGGATGCAGCTACCATCAGGCAATCGTATCAGCTGCTCACATATTGAGTGCACCCAAGCACCCTACGCTAGCCCACTCTCTCTCGACTGACCTTGACTACGGTCCCCAAGGGCGTTCAACCCACATGCGCTTTGAGATCATACCAATGATATACAGAGCGCTATTTAAATGCCGAACAACAATAGCAACGTATGATGTTGGCCCGACTGACCTGGTGGCTGGAGGGAGAGAAAAGGAAGCTGGGTCGGCCTTTCCCAAAGAGAGAGGCCAGCAGCGAGTGGAGCAAATGCCATGCTCCTGGCTGTCTCAGGGGTGCTGGGCAAGGAGAGGGAGAGAGAGGAGCAAAGGCCCCGCTCATGGCCCTCTCAGGGCCCAGCAGAGAGTGAAGCAAAGGCCATGCTCCTGGCTCTCTCAGGGCCCAGCAGAGAGTGGAGACCACGCTCTGGGCCCAGCAGAGAGTGGAGCAAAGACCACACTCCAGGCTGGCTGGCCCCTAGGAGCAAAGACCACACTCTGGGCTGGCAACGGCCACGAACGGCCAGGTTCTATAGGCAGGAAAACAGGGCTGACCTACAGGCACTTGTAACTCAGAGTGTGCTGTGACCCCCGGCTTCTTGGGACACAGTGGACCGGCCGGCCCAAGAGTTCTCGAGGCCTGCTCAGGGGCTTATGGGGATGGCTAGAGGGGGGCGTGCCTGTCCCCCGCTTTGTCTGCTGCTAGGTACTTCTGGGAGTTATCAGCATAATCCCGCCTTTCCCGGCCATCTCCACCTAGGCCGCAGTACCTTCTGCCGTTAAAAGAGGGCATCTGGGACCTCTTTGCTCTCACATGAGTGCCCGAGTCAGCTTACCAGAAGGGAAGAGAGATTTTGGGGACAGGGATGGAGGGGGCTTCCCATCTGTAATTGGGTATGTATTCTCATGTAGGTACAGTTTGAGCCGAAACAAAGAGTTATCAAGTGGAATTCTAAAGTGGGCTTGGTTTCTTTTGGCGCATTCCCCCAATTTACATTCAAATGGGCGCCCACACAACAGGGCTGTTGGTACTTCGGGCCACGGGACCTTCCTTGAGTGGCACTGCTGCACAGGCCCACTGCACTGGCCGGGGAAGCAGGAGGGTGGGTTGGGGAGGGGGGTTGTCAGCCTGCCAATAATGCACAGTTCCATGTGATAATATCCCCGCAAAAATGTCTCCACGCAAGAATGGCGCCATTATTATCCCATGGAACCTGCAGGGGAAACCTCCGCTCCCATTTACCCCATAAATAATGTCGCCTGTGCCGTATCCCGTCGACTATATGTATGGCGACATTATTTGGTATATCGGGTAAAAAGAATTGCAGCAAAAATGCTGTGGTTTCAGCCGGTACAGGTGTACCTCTTTATACCATTTAAGGGGAGCCGTGGTGTCCCCCAACCCCCTTAAATGGTATAACGGGTCTGGGGGTTGCAGGGGTGTACATACACACACACACACACACACACACACACACACACACCTCCCTCCCTCCCTCCCTCCCTCCAGTTAAGCCCTTTGCACTCACTCCCACCCTTTCCATCTGTGCCTCACAGTCCGGCGTGCCCCCCTACGTTGCCCATGCACCCAGAAAGCTGCATGGGCATCGGGAGCATGCGATCATCCTACAGGGGTTTCGCGCAACCCGTGATGCAGCCCCTCTTTTTGTGACACAAACACATACTCTGTTGCAGTGTAGAAAAGTGGTGGCGCTGCTGTCAAGGTACTGAGCTCTTTGTCTGAGTGTGTGAGTGGCTCTTAAAAGAGCCTTTGTGTTTTTTTTGTTGGGGAGTGTGTAACTTGGGCTGTTACTTGCTGGCTTTGCCCCCTGCCTTGTGGCCCTCGGTCTTCTTAGGCAGCAGCACGGCCTGGATGTTGGGCAGGACACCACCCTGGGCAATGGTAACTTTGCCCAGCAGCTTGTTGAGCTCCTCGTCGTTGCGGATGGCGAGCTGCAGGTGTCTGGGGATGATGCGGGTCTTCTTGTTGTCCCGGGCGGCATTGCCGGCCAGCTCGAGGATCTCAGCAGTCAGGTACTCGAGCACGGCAGCCATGTAGACGGGGGCTCCGGCTCCCACACGCTCGCCGTAGCTCCCCTTCCGCAGCAGCCTGTGCACACGGCCTACTGGGAACTGCAAGCCCGCCCGGGAGGAGCGAGTCTTGGCCTTAGCACGGGCCTTCCCTCCTTGCTTTCCTCGTCCAGACATGACGCGTTAAACAGGCGCTCGCTTGTTCAAAGAGGAAGTAATGCCCCGAGCATGGGAGGGCGGGCATATAAAGACACGGTGGAGCACTCTCATTGGACAAAACCTAGGCTCTGCATGAACATCCATTGGAGGGGGAGACTACTCCTGCCAACCAATCAGAGCTCTGTGCCCGGCACACAGACACGGAGGAGCGACAGAACCATACGGGCCAATAGCAAGCGGGGACTGGCAGCAGCTGATTAAGCACAGGCAGCCTATAAAAGAGAGGGGCCGGGGGGCGCAGTGTTTTACTCATTTCTCTCTCTCCTCACAGCGTGGACGTCAGCCGGAGACCATGCCTGAGCCAGCCAAGTCCGCCCCAGCGCCCAAGAAGGGCTCCAAGAAAGCGCTCTCCAAGCCGCCCAAGAAGGACGGGAAGAAGCGCAAGAGGAGCAGGAAGGAAAGCTATGCCATTTACATCTACAAGGTGATGAAGCAGGTGCACCCTGACACCGGCATCTCTTCCAAGGCCATGGGCATCATGAACTCGTTTGTCAATGACATCTTCGAGCGCATCGCTGCGGAAGCCTCCCGCCTGGCTCAATACAACAAGCGCAGGACCCTCACCTCCAGGGAGATCCAGACCGGAGTGCGACTCCTGCTGCCAGGCGAGCTGGCCAAGCACGCTGTGTCCGAGGGCACCAAAGCCGTCACCAAGTACACCAGCGCCAAGTGAGACCACAGTTCCCAGCACCAAAGAAACCCAAAGGCTCTTTTAAGAGCCGCTCACCACCTCCACTCAAGAGCTCACATGCTTTGCCTAGCTAGCCCTGCTTTATTCCATCCCCGCAAAACATAAGGCCAATGATATCAAATAAGGACTACGGTCTCGGGGGCGGCGTAAGCAAATTATTTCTCTGCGCTGTGGCAGGAGTCACGCACCCTACTTGACACATTTGCTGGGCTGGGAGGGAAATCTCTGGGAGCTCGGCTTAATGTACAGGACAGGCTATGTAAGGCAGCACTGCCAGGGAAGCGCTCGCAGCACACCCCTCTGTCCCCGAGCCCGACAGGGAGCAGGTACTTCACCATTCGGTCTGCCTGTGAGGAGGGGGACGGCGGGCGGAAAACCGACCATTAGCACACAGCGCTTAGAAGCGGTTGGAATCCAGCCTCAAGGCAGGCCTTATAGAAACGTGATGTGGGGTGGGGGGCTTCGAGTTCAGAGATCGCTCTGAGGGGGGGCGGGAGGGGGGGAGTGGAGGGCTCGGGTTACGAGCTGGCTGTGCTCCCGCTAAAAGGTACAAGCCATCACATCAAATCCGACCGCCACAAGCGCACAAATAACTGGTCGCCAAAGCTGCCCAGATGGGCATTTTTTGGGGAGGGGGTGTTGCCAAGACAGGTAGGAGCGTTTGCATGTTTGCCTTGGGTTTGAGAGACGGCCTAGCCGCCTGTGCAGTGAAGAGAGGCGCCTCGAGAGGCAGAGTTGAGCAGCTCTTGTGTGTGACAACGTGTCGGCTCTTAAAAGAGCCTTTGTGGTGGTGGGGTCTTGCTGCCGGTGCCCCTCGGGCCCTCTCGCCCCGGATGCGGCGGGCCAGCTGGATGTCCTTGGGCATAATGGTCACTCGCTTGGCGTGGATGGCGCAGAGGTTGGTGTCCTCAAAGGGCCTCGCTGGCCTCCTGCAGGGCCATGACTGCTGAGCTCTGGAAGCGCAGGTCGGTCTTGAAATCCTGTGTGATCTCCCGCACCAAGCGCTGGAAGGGCAGTTTCCGGATGAGCAGCTCAGTAGATTTCTGGTAGCGCCGGATCTCTCTGAGGGCCACGGTGCCCGGCCGATAGCGGTGCGGTTTCTTGACCCCACCAGTCGCAGGGGCGCTCTTGCGGGCAGCTTTGGTGGCCAGCTGCTTGCGGGGGTGCCTTGCCTCCGGTGGACTTGGGGCAGTCTGCTTCGTACGGGCCATGGCAACCTTGCGCGACTTGCTTCCTCTCTACTGACAACGTACAATGGTCTGTGACGGATGAAGACCCAACTACGCTCCGATTGGCTGGGACAATAGCAGGAAACGGGTTTGAAAAAGCCCGCCACTCTCAGTGACGAGCCCGAGGCAGAACGTCGGCCTGTTGAAAGGCTGGCAAGCATCGACACGCGCACGCAGGCACGCACATACCAGGAGGGCTATGATTGGACAGCCAATCTGAGGCTTGCCAGTTATTCACAGATTCCTCTTTTGATTGACAGTGTCTGTCTGTCTGTCTCTCTCTCTCTCTCTCTCTCTCTCTGGGATGGAGGGGGGATTTATTCATTTTATTTAGTTGGTCATTTTGTATGGCACGACAAGTGGCGGCGTGGGGCCACTTCAGAGGACATGTTTTTGAAGCACCTAGCCTGGCAAGCAAGTACAGAAAAGAAAGCGGCCAGCGCCCCGGAAAAGATATAAAAGGAGCCTCCATTGAGGTAGGTGGTTGCGGGAAAAGTTAAGAGCGGTTCTAACTAGCAACCGCCTTCTCTTGACTCCCCCACCTGACACCCGATGGCAAGGCTCTCGCGTTTTCCGGGTCCACGTTTGGGAAAGCCACCCAGTTCTGTTTTTGCTTGGAATTCTGGGACTTGTAGTGCTTCTGCATTTCAAACGGGGCAGAAAAATCAAAAGGACCCAAAATACAGAGGGGGGTTGAGGCAGGACTGGGTGGCCTTCTGACGCATTGGCCACTGGAAACTTGAGAGTTCCGCTCATGCACTGCTTACATCTCTCTGGCTCTCTCATATGTTCTCTGGGCAGGCAGGATACACAACCTCCTTTGCCATCATAGCGATCTGAGAAACACACGTGCAGCTGCCCCCAGTCAGAGGGCCAACCAACTACCGCATAGCAACCTTCTACAGCCATCCTCGAAACGCAAACATCCCTCGGATAGGACTGCTTTCACCACGCGGTAGCTAGGCCGGACACTACCGGCTGCCTTTGGGCCAGCGTCATGGCAAAGGTGAGTCAACCGGTATCGCCAGCCCACGCTCTCCCCAGGCTCGGACCCGCTCGGTCGGTTTAACTTTGCGCTCAAGGACTTGCACTGCTGGCTACATGAGGGGGAAGGCCAGGACTACAAGCCCCAGAATGCAAAGTTAAAACCGGGACTGCACCAGCATCCCCGGAATGGAATTATTATTGTTATGGTATTCATTGAGCGCGGACCAAGCTTCGAGAAGCAACGGAGCGGGCTTTACAGAGGAATGCACCAACACAGATACACGACAGAGCGCTTTACCCAGATATGCAACAGTGCAGATGCATAACTGAGTGCTTTTCAGAGGGAAAAAAACGGAACAGATATACACCAGGGGGTAGGATACGCAGGGGCACAGCTGTAGAGGGTGGCGGGGAGGAGGGAGGCGGGCGTCGTCTAGCGAGCCAGGCGGTGCGGCGTGATGGCCTAGGTATTGAGGGGGAGAGACTCCTTGAAGAGGTGCGTCTTGAGTTCTTTTCTGAATTGTAGGAGCGTGTGGGGCAAGTCTGATGCTGACGTGGAGGAGGTTCCATGGTCTCGGGGCGTAGACAGAGAAGGCTTGTTTTTTGGTCCTTTCCTTTTTGCAGTGGCGGATTTCAAGTCTGTGCGTGTCCAGGTTTCTGGTGGTGCGTTTGTCTGCTGGAGATGCTAAGTTTCTCTGCGAGGTAGCTGGGGGACTTGCGGGCGACCGCCTTATAGATGGTGCGGCAAGACTCTAAGGTGATTCGTGTGCGTAGTGGGAGCCAGTGAAGGTCGATGAGGAGAGGGGTGATGTGGTACCTGCGTAGAGCCCTGGTGAAGCGTGTGGCTGAGTGTAGGACACTTCTCTGGGGCACGAGGGAGGACGGCGGGCGGCCTTTTCGAGGAGGGGGTTGCCCCCGCCCAGGTGGCAAAGGACCAGTGCTTGAATGGTGGACCTAAAGCTGTCCGGAGGGATATTGTTGGCATGAGAAATAACTCCTGTCCTGCAACCTACCATCCTGCCTAGATCTACCCTGCAACCCGCCATTAACGGCAACCAAGGACCAGAAAAATCAGCTCGATGTGACTACATTGGTGCGAGAGAGCTCCTGCCCTATATCCAATATAAACCACAACCAGTGAAAACGGGCCCCTGAGATGCAGTGTGCTGAGCCCAAAATGAATGACCCTCTGCCTGAGCAAACATATCTTACTCGGCTCCTGGCTGTGAATCTACCTTTCCTCTGAGTGCAGCTACTGCGAAACACGAGAATGCAATCCTGGAACAGTGGGCGCATAAGAACAAAACACCCACTCCAGACACTCGGCTCTCCTATCACTATGCTCACTCTCTACTTTACACCAACACACAATCGAGCCCAGCTATACCCCTCGATCAATTTCGGCCTAGCTGCTCGCATAGGTACTAGACCCCATGAACACCTCAACATCCTGCTAGAACGCAGCTATACCCCACGAAAAAATCTGCCTAGCTGCACACATAAGCGTTCTACACAGGCCTAATGCCGCCAGAATGCAGTCTCGGAGACCAACCACCAGACCGCACACATTCAAATGATCTCTCAATAGCACCGCACCTAATGTTAGGATGCAGCTACCATCAGGCAATCGTATCAGCTGCTCACATATTGAGTGCACCCAAGCACCCTACGCTAGCCCACTCTCTCTCGACTGACCTTGACTACGGTCCCCAAGGGCGTTCAACCCACATGCGCTTTGAGATCATACCAATGATATACAGAGCGCTATTTAAATGCCGAACAACAATAGCAACGTATGATGTTGGCCCGACTGACCTGGTGGCTGGAGGGAGAGAAAAGGAAGCTGGGTCGGCCTTTCCCAAAGAGAGAGGCCAGCAGCGAGTGGAGCAAATGCCATGCTCCTGGCTGTCTCAGGGGTGCTGGGCAAGGAGAGGGAGAGAGAGGAGCAAAGGCCCCGCTCATGGCCCTCTCAGGGCCCAGCAGAGAGTGAAGCAAAGGCCATGCTCCTGGCTCTCTCAGGGCCAGGCAGAGAGTGGAGACCACGCTCTGGGCCCAGCAGAGAGTGGAGCAAAGACCACACTCCAGGCTGGCTGGCCCCTAGGAGCAAAGACCACACTCCAGGCTGGCTGGCCCCTAGGAGCAAAGACCACACTCTGGGCTGGCTGGCTGGCCCCAAGGCCCCGAACGGCCACGAACGGCCAGGTTCTATAGGCAGGAAAACAGGGCTGACCTACAGGCACTTGTAACTCAGAGTGTGCTGTGACCCCCGGCTTCTTGGGACACAGTGGACCGGCCGGCCCAAGAGTTCTCGAGGCCTGCTCAGTGGCTTATGGGGATGGCTAGAGGGGGGCGTGCCTGTCCCCCGCTTTGTCTGCTGCTAGGTACTTCTGGGAGTTATCAGCATAATCCCGCCTTTCCCGGCCATCTCCACCTAGGCCGCAGTACCTTCTGCCGTTAAAAGAGGGCATCTGGGACCTCTTTGCTCTCACATGAGTGCCCGAGTCAGCTTACCAGAAGGGAAGAGAGATTTTGGGGACAGGGATGGAGGGGGCTTCCCATCTGTAATTGGGTATGTATTCTCATGTAGGTACAGTTTGAGCCGAAACAAAGAGTTATCAAGTGGAATTCTAAAGTGGGCTTGGTTTCTTTTGGCGCATTCCCCCCATTTACATTCAAATGGGCGCCCACACAACAGGGCTGTTGGTACTTCGGGCCACGGGACCTTCCTTGAGTGGCACTGCTGCACAGGCCCACTGCACTGGCCGGGGAAGCAGGAGGGTGGGTTGGGGAGGGGGGTTGTCAGCCTGCCAATAATGCACAGTTCCATGTGATAATATCCCCGCAAAAATGTCTCCACGCAAGAATGGCGCCATTATTATCCCATGGAACCTGCAGGGGAAACCTCCGCTCCCATTTACCCCATAAATAATGTCGCCTGTGCCGTATCCCGTCGACTATATGTATGGCGACATTATTTGGTATATCGGGTAAAAAGAATTGCAGCAAAAATGCTGTGGTTTCAGCCGGTACAGGTGTACCTCTTTATACCATTTAAGGGGAGCCGTGGTGTCCCCCAACCCCCTTAAATGGTATAACGGGTCTGGGGGTTGCGGGGGTGTACATACACACACACACACACACACACACACCTCCCTCCCTCCCTCCCTCCCTCCAGTTAAGCCCTTTGCACTCACTCCCACCCTTTCCATCTGTGCCTCACAGTCCGGCGTGCCCCCCTACGTTGCCCATGCACCCAGAAAGCTGCATGGGCATCGGGAGCATGCGATCATCCTACAGGGGTTTCGCGCAACCCGTGATGCAGCCCCTCTTTTTGTGACACAAACACATACTCTGTTGCAGTGTAGAAAAGTGGTGGCGCTGCTGTCAAGGTACTGAGCTCTTTGTCTGAGTGTGTGAGTGGCTCTTAAAAGAGCCTTTGTGTTTTTTTTGTTGGGGAGTGTGTAACTTGGGCTGTTACTTGCTGGCTTTGCCCCCTGCCTTGTGGCCCTCGGTCTTCTTAGGCAGCAGCACGGCCTGGATGTTGGGCAGGACACCACCCTGGGCAATGGTAACTTTGCCCAGCAGCTTGTTGAGCTCCTCGTCGTTGCGGATGGCGAGCTGCAGGTGTCTGGGGATGATGCGGGTCTTCTTGTTGTCCCGGGCGGCATTGCCGGCCAGCTCGAGGATCTCAGCAGTCAGGTACTCGAGCACGGCAGCCATGTAGACGGGGGCTCCGGCTCCCACACGCTCGCCGTAGCTCCCCTTCCGCAGCAGCCTGTGCACACGGCCTACTGGGAACTGCAAGCCCGCCCGGGAGGAGCGAGTCTTGGCCTTAGCACGGGCCTTCCCTCCTTGCTTTCCTCGTCCAGACATGACGCGTTAAACAGGCGCTCGCTTGTTCAAAGAGGAAGTAATGCCCCGAGCATGGGAGGGCGGGCATATAAAGACACGGTGGAGCACTCTCATTGGACAAAACCTAGGCTCTGCATGAACATCCATTGGAGGGGGAGACTACTCCTGCCAACCAATCAGAGCTCTGTGCCGGGCACACAGACACGGAGGAGCGACAGAACCATACGGGCCAATAGCAAGCGGGGACTGGCAGCAGCTGATTAAGCACAGGCAGCCTATAAAAGAGAGGGGCCGGGGGGCGCAGTGTTTTACTCATTTCTCTCTCTCCTCACAGCGTGGACGTCAGCCGGAGACCATGCCTGAGCCAGCCAAGTCCGCCCCAGCGCCCAAGAAGGGCTCCAAGAAAGCGCTCTCCAAGCCGCCCAAGAAGGACGGGAAGAAGCGCAAGAGGAGCAGGAAGGAAAGCTATGCCATTTACATCTACAAGGTGATGAAGCAGGTGCACCCTGACACCGGCATCTCTTCCAAGGCCATGGGCATCATGAACTCGTTTGTCAATGACATCTTCGAGCGCATCGCTGCGGAAGCCTCCCGCCTGGCTCAATACAACAAGCGCAGGACCCTCACCTCCAGGGAGATCCAGACCGGAGTGCGACTCCTGCTGCCAGGCGAGCTGGCCAAGCACGCTGTGTCCGAGGGCACCAAAGCCGTCACCAAGTACACCAGCGCCAAGTGAGACCACAGTTCCCAGCACCAAAGAAACCCAAAGGCTCTTTTAAGAGCCGCTCACCACCTCCACTCAAGAGCTCACATGCTTTGCCTAGCTAGCCCTGCTTTATTCCATCCCCGCAAAACATAAGGCCAATGATATCAAATAAGGACTACGGTCTCGGGGGCGGCGTAAGCAAATTATTTCTCTGCGCTGTGGCAGGAGTCACGCACCCTACTTGACACATTTGCTGGGCTGGGAGGGAAATCTCTGGGAGCTCGGCTTAATGTACAGGACAGGCTATGTAAGGCAGCACTGCCAGGGAAGCGCTCGCAGCACACCCCTCTGTCCCCGAGCCCGACAGGGAGCAGGTACTTCACCATTCGGTCTGCCTGTGAGGAGGGGGACGGCGGGCGGAAAACCGACCATTAGCACACAGCGCTTAGAAGCGGTTGGAATCCAGCCTCAAGGCAGGCCTTATAGAAACGTGATGTGGGGTGGGGGGCTTCGAGTTCAGAGATCGCTCTGAGGGGGGGCGGGAGGGGGGGAGTGGAGGGCTCGGGTTACGAGCTGGCTGTGCTCCCGCTAAAAGGTACAAGCCATCACATCAAATCCGACCGCCACAAGCGCACAAATAACTGGTCGCCAAAGCTGCCCAGATGGGCATTTTTTGGGGAGGGGGTGTTGCCAAGACAGGTAGGAGCGTTTGCATGTTTGCCTTGGGTTTGAGAGACGGCCTAGCCGCCTGTGCAGTGAAGAGAGGCGCCTCGAGAGGCAGAGTTGAGCAGCTCTTGTGTGTGACAACGTGTCGGCTCTTAAAAGAGCCTTTGTGGTGGTGGGGTCTTGCTGCCGGTGCCCCTCGGGCCCTCTCGCCCCGGATGCGGCGGGCCAGCTGGATGTCCTTGGGCATAATGGTCACTCGCTTGGCGTGGATGGCGCAGAGGTTGGTGTCCTCAAAGGGCCTCGCTGGCCTCCTGCAGGGCCATGACTGCTGAGCTCTGGAAGCGCAGGTCGGTCTTGAAATCCTGTGTGATCTCCCGCACCAAGCGCTGGAAGGGCAGTTTCCGGATGAGCAGCTCAGTAGATTTCTGGTAGCGCCGGATCTCTCTGAGGGCCACGGTGCCCGGCCGATAGCGGTGCGGTTTCTTGACCCCACCAGTCGCAGGGGCGCTCTTGCGGGCAGCTTTGGTGGCCAGCTGCTTGCGGGGGTGCCTTGCCTCCGGTGGACTTGGGGCAGTCTGCTTCGTACGGGCCATGGCAACCTTGCGCGACTTGCTTCCTCTCTACTGACAACGTACAATGGTCTGTGACGGATGAAGACCCAACTACGCTCCGATTGGCTGGGACAATAGCAGGAAACGGGTTTGAAAAAGCCCGCCACTCTCAGTGACGAGCCCGAGGCAGAACGTCGGCCTGTTGAAAGGCTGGCAAGCATCGACACGCGCACGCAGGCACGCACATACCAGGAGGGCTATGATTGGACAGCCAATCTGAGGCTTGCCAGTTATTCACAGATTCCTCTTTTGATTGACAGTGTCTGTCTGTCTGTCTCTCTCTCTCTCTCTCTCTCTCTCTCTGGGATGGAGGGGGGATTTATTCATTTTATTTAGTTGGTCATTTTGTATGGCACGACAAGTGGCGGCGTGGGGCCACTTCAGAGGACATGTTTTTGAAGCACCTAGCCTGGCAAGCAAGTACAGAAAAGAAAGCGGCCAGCGCCCCGGAAAAGATATAAAAGGAGCCTCCATTGAGGTAGGTGGTTGCGGGAAAAGTTAAGAGCGGTTCTAACTAGCAACCGCCTTCTCTTGACTCCCCCACCTGACACCCGATGGCAAGGCTCTCGCGTTTTCCGGGTCCACGTTTGGGAAAGCCACCCAGTTCTGTTTTTGCTTGGAATTCTGGGACTTGTAGTGCTTCTGCATTTCAAACGGGGCAGAAAAATCAAAAGGACCCAAAATACAGAGGGGGGTTGAGGCAGGACTGGGTGGCCTTCTGACGCATTGGCCACTGGAAACTTGAGAGTTCCGCTCATGCACTGCTTACATCTCTCTGGCTCTCTCATATGTTCTCTGGGCAGGCAGGATACACAACCTCCTTTGCCATCATAGCGATCTGAGAAACACACGTGCAGCTGCCCCCAGTCAGAGGGCCAACCAACTACCGCATAGCAACCTTCTACAGCCATCCTCGAAACGCAAACATCCCTCGGATAGGACTGCTTTCACCACGCGGTAGCTAGGCCGGACACTACCGGCTGCCTTTGGGCCAGCGTCATGGCAAAGGTGAGTCAACCGGTATCGCCAGCCCACGCTCTCCCCAGGCTCGGACCCGCTCGGTCGGTTTAACTTTGCGCTCAAGGACTTGCACTGCTGGCTACATGAGGGGGAAGGCCAGGACTACAAGCCCCAGAATGCAAAGTTAAAACCGGGACTGCACCAGCATCCCCGGAATGGAATTATTATTGTTATGGTATTCATTGAGCGCGGACCAAGCTTCGAGAAGCAACGGAGCGGGCTTTACAGAGGAATGCACCAACACAGATACACGACAGAGCGCTTTACCCAGATATGCAACAGTGCAGATGCATAACTGAGTGCTTTTCAGAGGGAAAAAAACGGAACAGATATACACCAGGGGGTAGGATACGCAGGGGCACAGCTGTAGAGGGTGGCGGGGAGGAGGGAGGCGGGCGTCGTCTAGCGAGCCAGGCGGTGCGGCGTGATGGCCTAGGTATTGAGGGGGAGAGACTCCTTGAAGAGGTGCGTCTTGAGTTCTTTTCTGAATTGTAGGAGCGTGTGGGGCAAGTCTGATGCTGACGTGGAGGAGGTTCCATGGTCTCGGGGCGTAGACAGAGAAGGCTTGTTTTTTGGTCCTTTCCTTTTTGCAGTGGCGGATTTCAAGTCTGTGCGTGTCCAGGTTTCTGGTGGTGCGTTTGTCTGCTGGAGATGCTAAGTTTCTCTGCGAGGTAGCTGGGGGACTTGCGGGCGACCGCCTTATAGATGGTGCGGCAAGACTCTAAGGTGATTCGTGTGCGTAGTGGGAGCCAGTGAAGGTCGATGAGGAGAGGGGTGATGTGGTACCTGCGTAGAGCCCTGGTGAAGCGTGTGGCTGAGTGTAGGACACTTCTCTGGGGCACGAGGGAGGACGGCGGGCGGCCTTTTCGAGGAGGGGGTTGCCCCCGCCCAGGTGGCAAAGGACCAGTGCTTGAATGGTGGACCTAAAGCTGTCCGGAGGGATATTGTTGGCATGAGAAATAACTCCTGTCCTGCAACCTACCATCCTGCCTAGATCTACCCTGCAACCCGCCATTAACGGCAACCAAGGACCAGAAAAATCAGCTCGATGTGACTACATTGGTGCGAGAGAGCTCCTGCCCTATATCCAATATAAACCACAACCAGTGAAAACGGGCCCCTGAGATGCAGTGTGCTGAGCCCAAAATGAATGACCCTCTGCCTGAGCAAACATATCTTACTCGGCTCCTGGCTGTGAATCTACCTTTCCTCTGAGTGCAGCTACTGCGAAACACGAGAATGCAATCCTGGAACAGTGGGCGCATAAGAACAAAACACCCACTCCAGACACTCGGCTCTCCTATCACTATGCTCACTCTCTACTTTACACCAACACACAATCGAGCCCAGCTATACCCCTCGATCAATTTCGGCCTAGCTGCTCGCATAGGTACTAGACCCCATGAACACCTCAACATCCTGCTAGAACGCAGCTATACCCCACGAAAAAATCTGCCTAGCTGCACACATAAGCGTTCTACACAGGCCTAATGCCGCCAGAATGCAGTCTCGGAGACCAACCACCAGACCGCACACATTCAAATGATCTCTCAATAGCACCGCACCTAATGTTAGGATGCAGCTACCATCAGGCAATCGTATCAGCTGCTCACATATTGAGTGCACCCAAGCACCCTACGCTAGCCCACTCTCTCTCGACTGACCTTGACTACGGTCCCCAAGGGCGTTCAACCCACATGCGCTTTGAGATCATACCAATGATATACAGAGCGCTATTTAAATGCCGAACAACAATAGCAACGTATGATGTTGGCCCGACTGACCTGGTGGCTGGAGGGAGAGAAAAGGAAGCTGGGTCGGCCTTTCCCAAAGAGAGAGGCCAGCAGCGAGTGGAGCAAATGCCATGCTCCTGGCTGTCTCAGGGGTGCTGGGCAAGGAGAGGGAGAGAGAGGAGCAAAGGCCCCGCTCATGGCCCTCTCAGGGCCCAGCAGAGAGTGAAGCAAAGGCCATGCTCCTGGCTCTCTCAGGGCCCAGCAGAGAGTGGAGACCACGCTCTGGGCCCAGCAGAGAGTGGAGCAAAGACCACACTCCAGGCTGGCTGGCCCCTAGGAGCAAAGACCACACTCTGGGCTGGCTGGCTGGCCCCAAGGCCCCGAACGGCCACGAACGGCCAGGTTCTATAGGCAGGAAAACAGGGCTGACCTACAGGCACTTGTAACTCAGAGTGTGCTGTGACCCCCGGCTTCTTGGGACACAGTGGACCGGCCGGCCCAAGAGTTCTCGAGGCCTGCTCAGGGGCTTATGGGGATGGCTAGAGGGGGGCGTGCCTGTCCCCCGCTTTGTCTGCTGCTAGGTACTTCTGGGAGTTATCAGCATAATCCCGCCTTTCCCGGCCATCTCCACCTAGGCCGCAGTACCTTCTGCCGTTAAAAGAGGGCATCTGGGACCTCTTTGCTCTCACATGAGTGCCCGAGTCAGCTTACCAGAAGGGAAGAGAGATTTTGGGGACAGGGATGGAGGGGGCTTCCCATCTGTAATTGGGTATGTATTCTCATGTAGGTACAGTTTGAGCCGAAACAAAGAGTTATCAAGTGGAATTCTAAAGTGGGCTTGGTTTCTTTTGGCGCATTCCCCCCATTTACATTCAAATGGGCGCCCACACAACAGGGCTGTTGGTACTTCGGGCCACGGGACCTTCCTTGAGTGGCACTGCTGCACAGGCCCACTGCACTGGCCGGGGAAGCAGGAGGGTGGGTTGGGGAGGGGGGTTGTCAGCCTGCCAATAATGCACAGTTCCATGTGATAATATCCCCGCAAAAATGTCTCCACGCAAGAATGGCGCCATTATTATCCCATGGAACCTGCAGGGGAAACCTCCGCTCCCATTTACCCCATAAATAATGTCGCCTGTGCCGTATCCCGTCGACTATATGTATGGCGACATTATTTGGTATATCGGGTAAAAAGAATTGCAGCAAAAATGCTGTGGTTTCAGCCGGTACAGGTGTACCTCTTTATACCATTTAAGGGGAGCCGTGGTGTCCCCCAACCCCCTTAAATGGTATAACGGGTCTGGGGGTTGCGGGGGTGTACATACACACACACACACACACACACACACCTCCCTCCCTCCCTCCCTCCCTCCAGTTAAGCCCTTTGCACTCACTCCCACCCTTTCCATCTGTGCCTCACAGTCCGGCGTGCCCCCCTACGTTGCCCATGCACCCAGAAAGCTGCATGGGCATCGGGAGCATGCGATCATCCTACAGGGGTTTCGCGCAACCCGTGATGCAGCCCCTCTTTTTGTGACACAAACACATACTCTGTTGCAGTGTAGAAAAGTGGTGGCGCTGCTGTCAAGGTACTGAGCTCTTTGTCTGAGTGTGTGAGTGGCTCTTAAAAGAGCCTTTGTGTTTTTTTTGTTGGGGAGTGTGTAACTTGGGCTGTTACTTGCTGGCTTTGCCCCCTGCCTTGTGGCCCTCGGTCTTCTTAGGCAGCAGCACGGCCTGGATGTTGGGCAGGACACCACCCTGGGCAATGGTAACTTTGCCCAGCAGCTTGTTGAGCTCCTCGTCGTTGCGGATGGCGAGCTGCAGGTGTCTGGGGATGATGCGGGTCTTCTTGTTGTCCCGGGCGGCATTGCCGGCCAGCTCGAGGATCTCAGCAGTCAGGTACTCGAGCACGGCAGCCATGTAGACGGGGGCTCCGGCTCCCACACGCTCGCCGTAGCTCCCCTTCCGCAGCAGCCTGTGCACACGGCCTACTGGGAACTGCAAGCCCGCCCGGGAGGAGCGAGTCTTGGCCTTAGCACGGGCCTTCCCTCCTTGCTTTCCTCGTCCAGACATGACGCGTTAAACAGGCGCTCGCTTGTTCAAAGAGGAAGTAATGCCCCGAGCATGGGAGGGCGGGCATATAAAGACACGGTGGAGCACTCTCATTGGACAAAACCTAGGCTCTGCATGAACATCCATTGGAGGGGGAGACTACTCCTGCCAACCAATCAGAGCTCTGTGCCGGGCACACAGACACGGAGGAGCGACAGAACCATACGGGCCAATAGCAAGCGGGGACTGGCAGCAGCTGATTAAGCACAGGCAGCCTATAAAAGAGAGGGGCCGGGGGGCGCAGTGTTTTACTCATTTCTCTCTCTCCTCACAGCGTGGACGTCAGCCGGAGACCATGCCTGAGCCAGCCAAGTCCGCCCCAGCGCCCAAGAAGGGCTCCAAGAAAGGCTCCAAGAAAGCGCTCTCCAAGCCGCCCAAGAAGGACGGGAAGAAGCGCAAGAGGAGCAGGAAGGAAAGCTATGCCATTTACATCTACAAGGTGATGAAGCAGGTGCACCCTGACACCGGCATCTCTTCCAAGGCCATGGGCATCATGAACTCGTTTGTCAATGACATCTTCGAGCGCATCGCTGCGGAAGCCTCCCGCCTGGCTCAATACAACAAGCGCAGGACCCTCACCTCCAGGGAGATCCAGACCGGAGTGCGACTCCTGCTGCCAGGCGAGCTGGCCAAGCACGCTGTGTCCGAGGGCACCAAAGCCGTCACCAAGTACACCAGCGCCAAGTGAGACCACAGTTCCCAGCACCAAAGAAACCCAAAGGCTCTTTTAAGAGCCGCTCACCACCTCCACTCAAGAGCTCACATGCTTTGCCTAGCTAGCCCTGCTTTATTCCATCCCCGCAAAACATAAGGCCAATGATATCAAATAAGGACTACGGTCTCGGGGGCGGCGTAAGCAAATTATTTCTCTGCGCTGTGGCAGGAGTCACGCACCCTACTTGACACATTTGCTGGGCTGGGAGGGAAATCTCTGGGAGCTCGGCTTAATGTACAGGACAGGCTATGTAAGGCAGCACTGCCAGGGAAGCGCTCGCAGCACACCCCTCTGTCCCCGAGCCCGACAGGGAGCAGGTACTTCACCATTCGGTCTGCCTGTGAGGAGGGGGACGGCGGGCGGAAAACCGACCATTAGCACACAGCGCTTAGAAGCGGTTGGAATCCAGCCTCAAGGCAGGCCTTATAGAAACGTGATGTGGGGTGGGGGGCTTCGAGTTCAGAGATCGCTCTGAGGGGGGGCGGGAGGGGGGGAGTGGAGGGCTCGGGTTACGAGCTGGCTGTGCTCCCGCTAAAAGGTACAAGCCATCACATCAAATCCGACCGCCACAAGCGCACAAATAACTGGTCGCCAAAGCTGCCCAGATGGGCATTTTTTGGGGAGGGGGTGTTGCCAAGACAGGTAGGAGCGTTTGCATGTTTGCCTTGGGTTTGAGAGACGGCCTAGCCGCCTGTGCAGTGAAGAGAGGCGCCTCGAGAGGCAGAGTTGAGCAGCTCTTGTGTGTGACAACGTGTCGGCTCTTAAAAGAGCCTTTGTGGTGGTGGGGTCTTGCTGCCGGTGCCCCTCGGGCCCTCTCGCCCCGGATGCGGCGGGCCAGCTGGATGTCCTTGGGCATAATGGTCACTCGCTTGGCGTGGATGGCGCAGAGGTTGGTGTCCTCAAAGGGCCTCGCTGGCCTCCTGCAGGGCCATGACTGCTGAGCTCTGGAAGCGCAGGTCGGTCTTGAAATCCTGTGTGATCTCCCGCACCAAGCGCTGGAAGGGCAGTTTCCGGATGAGCAGCTCAGTAGATTTCTGGTAGCGCCGGATCTCTCTGAGGGCCACGGTGCCCGGCCGATAGCGGTGCGGTTTCTTGACCCCACCAGTCGCAGGGGCGCTCTTGCGGGCAGCTTTGGTGGCCAGCTGCTTGCGGGGGTGCCTTGCCTCCGGTGGACTTGGGGCAGTCTGCTTCGTACGGGCCATGGCAACCTTGCGCGACTTGCTTCCTCTCTACTGACAACGTACAATGGTCTGTGACGGATGAAGACCCAACTACGCTCCGATTGGCTGGGACAATAGCAGGAAACGGGTTTGAAAAAGCCCGCCACTCTCAGTGACGAGCCCGAGGCAGAACGTCGGCCTGTTGAAAGGCTGGCAAGCATCGACACGCGCACGCAGGCACGCACATACCAGGAGGGCTATGATTGGACAGCCAATCTGAGGCTTGCCAGTTATTCACAGATTCCTCTTTTGATTGACAGTGTCTGTCTGTCTGTCTCTCTCTCTCTCTCTCTCTCTCTCTGGGATGGAGGGGGGATTTATTCATTTTATTTAGTTGGTCATTTTGTATGGCACGACAAGTGGCGGCGTGGGGCCACTTCAGAGGACATGTTTTTGAAGCACCTAGCCTGGCAAGCAAGTACAGAAAAGAAAGCGGCCAGCGCCCCGGAAAAGATATAAAAGGAGCCTCCATTGAGGTAGGTGGTTGCGGGAAAAGTTAAGAGCGGTTCTAACTAGCAACCGCCTTCTCTTGACTCCCCCACCTGACACCCGATGGCAAGGCTCTCGCGTTTTCCGGGTCCACGTTTGGGAAAGCCACCCAGTTCTGTTTTTGCTTGGAATTCTGGGACTTGTAGTGCTTCTGCATTTCAAACGGGGCAGAAAAATCAAAAGGACCCAAAATACAGAGGGGGGTTGAGGCAGGACTGGGTGGCCTTCTGACGCATTGGCCACTGGAAACTTGAGAGTTCCGCTCATGCACTGCTTACATCTCTCTGGCTCTCTCATATGTTCTCTGGGCAGGCAGGATACACAACCTCCTTTGCCATCATAGCGATCTGAGAAACACACGTGCAGCTGCCCCCAGTCAGAGGGCCAACCAACTACCGCATAGCAACCTTCTACAGCCATCCTCGAAACGCAAACATCCCTCGGATAGGACTGCTTTCACCACGCGGTAGCTAGGCCGGACACTACCGGCTGCCTTTGGGCCAGCGTCATGGCAAAGGTGAGTCAACCGGTATCGCCAGCCCACGCTCTCCCCAGGCTCGGACCCGCTCGGTCGGTTTAACTTTGCGCTCAAGGACTTGCACTGCTGGCTACATGAGGGGGAAGGCCAGGACTACAAGCCCCAGAATGCAAAGTTAAAACCGGGACTGCACCAGCATCCCCGGAATGGAATTATTATTGTTATGGTATTCATTGAGCGCGGACCAAGCTTCGAGAAGCAACGGAGCGGGCTTTACAGAGGAATGCACCAACACAGATACACGACAGAGCGCTTTACCCAGATATGCAACAGTGCAGATGCATAACTGAGTGCTTTTCAGAGGGAAAAAAACGGAACAGATATACACCAGGGGGTAGGATACGCAGGGGCACAGCTGTAGAGGGTGGCGGGGAGGAGGGAGGCGGGCGTCGTCTAGCAAGCCAGGCGGTGCGGCGTGATGGCCTAGGTATTGAGGGGGAGAGACTCCTTGAAGAGGTGCGTCTTGAGTTCTTTTCTGAATTGTAGGAGCGTGTGGGGCAAGTCTGATGCTGACGTGGAGGAGGTTCCATGGTCTCGGGGCGTAGACAGAGAAGGCTTGTTTTTTGGTCCTTTCCTTTTTGCAGTGGCGGATTTCAAGTCTGTGCGTGTCCAGGTTTCTGGTGGTGCGTTTGTCTGCTGGAGATGCTAAGTTTCTCTGCGAGGTAGCTGGGGGACTTGCGGGCGACCGCCTTATAGATGGTGCGGCAAGACTCTAAGGTGATTCGTGTGCGTAGTGGGAGCCAGTGAAGGTCGATGAGGAGAGGGGTGATGTGGTACCTGCGTAGAGCCCTGGTGAAGCGTGTGGCTGAGTGTAGGACACTTCTCTGGGGCACGAGGGAGGACGGCGGGCGGCCTTTTCGAGGAGGGGGTTGCCCCCGCCCAGGTGGCAAAGGACCAGTGCTTGAATGGTGGACCTAAAGCTGTCCGGAGGGATATTGTTGGCATGAGAAATAACTCCTGTCCTGCAACCTACCATCCTGCCTAGATCTACCCTGCAACCCGCCATTAACGGCAACCAAGGACCAGAAAAATCAGCTCGATGTGACTACATTGGTGCGAGAGAGCTCCTGCCCTATATCCAATATAAACCACAACCAGTGAAAACGGGCCCCTGAGATGCAGTGTGCTGAGCCCAAAATGAATGACCCTCTGCCTGAGCAAACATATCTTACTCGGCTCCTGGCTGTGAATCTACCTTTCCTCTGAGTGCAGCTACTGCGAAACACGAGAATGCAATCCTGGAACAGTGGGCGCATAAGAACAAAACACCCACTCCAGACACTCGGCTCTCCTATCACTATGCTCACTCTCTACTTTACACCAACACACAATCGAGCCCAGCTATACCCCTCGATCAATTTCGGCCTAGCTGCTCGCATAGGTACTAGACCCCATGAACACCTCAACATCCTGCTAGAACGCAGCTATACCCCACGAAAAAATCTGCCTAGCTGCACACATAAGCGTTCTACACAGGCCTAATGCCGCCAGAATGCAGTCTCGGAGACCAACCACCAGACCGCACACATTCAAATGATCTCTCAATAGCACCGCACCTAATGTTAGGATGCAGCTACCATCAGGCAATCGTATCAGCTGCTCACATATTGAGTGCACCCAAGCACCCTACGCTAGCCCACTCTCTCTCGACTGACCTTGACTACGGTCCCCAAGGGCGTTCAACCCACATGCGCTTTGAGATCATACCAATGATATACAGAGCGCTATTTAAATGCCGAACAACAATAGCAACGTATGATGTTGGCCCGACTGACCTGGTGGCTGGAGGGAGAGAAAAGGAAGCTGGGTCGGCCTTTCCCAAAGAGAGAGGCCAGCAGCGAGTGGAGCAAATGCCATGCTCCTGGCTGTCTCAGGGGTGCTGGGCAAGGAGAGGGAGAGAGAGGAGCAAAGGCCCCGCTCATGGCCCTCTCAGGGCCCAGCAGAGAGTGAAGCAAAGGCCATGCTCCTGGCTCTCTCAGGGCCCAGCAGAGAGTGGAGACCACGCTCTGGGCCCAGCAGAGAGTGGAGCAAAGACCACACTCCAGGCTGGCTGGCCCCTAGGAGCAAAGACCACACTCCAGGCTGGCTGGCCCCTAGGAGCAAAGACCACACTCTGGGCTGGCTGGCTGGCCCCGAACGGCCACGAACGGCCAGGTTCTATAGGCAGGAAAACAGGGCTGACCTACAGGCACTTGTAACTCAGAGTGTGCTGTGACCCCCGGCTTCTTGGGACACAGTGGACCGGCCGGCCCAAGAGTTCTCGAGGCCTGCTCAGGGGCTTATGGGGATGGCTAGAGGGGGGCGTGCCTGTCCCCCGCTTTGTCTGCTGCTAGGTACTTCTGGGAGTTATCAGCATAATCCCGCCTTTCCCGGCCATCTCCACCTAGGCCGCAGTACCTTCTGCCGTTAAAAGAGGGCATCTGGGACCTCTTTGCTCTCACATGAGTGCCCGAGTCAGCTTACCAGAAGGGAAGAGAGATTTTGGGGACAGGGATGGAGGGGGCTTCCCATCTGTAATTGGGTATGTATTCTCATGTAGGTACAGTTTGAGCCGAAACAAAGAGTTATCAAGTGGAATTCTAAAGTGGGCTTGGTTTCTTTTGGCGCATTCCCCCCATTTACATTCAAATGGGCGCCCACACAACAGGGCTGTTGGTACTTCGGGCCACGGGACCTTCCTTGAGTGGCACTGCTGCACAGGCCCACTGCACTGGCCGGGGAAGCAGGAGGGTGGGTTGGGGAGGGGGGTTGTCAGCCTGCCAATAATGCACAGTTCCATGTGATAATATCCCCGCAAAAATGTCTCCACGCAAGAATGGCGCCATTATTATCCCATGGAACCTGCAGGGGAAACCTCCGCTCCCATTTACCCCATAAATAATGTCGCCTGTGCCGTATCCCGTCGACTATATGTATGGCGACATTATTTGGTATATCGGGTAAAAAGAATTGCAGCAAAAATGCTGTGGTTTCAGCCGGTACAGGTGTACCTCTTTATACCATTTAAGGGGAGCCGTGGTGTCCCCCAACCCCCTTAAATGGTATAACGGGTCTGGGGGTTGCGGGGGTGTACATACACACACACACACACACACACACACCTCCCTCCCTCCCTCCCTCCCTCCCTCCAGTTAAGCCCTTTGCACTCACTCCCACCCTTTCCATCTGTGCCTCACAGTCCGGCGTGCCCCCCTACGTTGCCCATGCACCCAGAAAGCTGCATGGGCATCGGGAGCATGCGATCATCCTACAGGGGTTTCGCGCAACCCGTGATGCAGCCCCTCTTTTTGTGACACAAACACATACTCTGTTGCAGTGTAGAAAAGTGGTGGCGCTGCTGTCAAGGTACTGAGCTCTTTGTCTGAGTGTGTGAGTGGCTCTTAAAAGAGCCTTTGTGTTTTTTTTGTTGGGGAGTGTGTAACTTGGGCTGTTACTTGCTGGCTTTGCCCCCTGCCTTGTGGCCCTCGGTCTTCTTAGGCAGCAGCACGGCCTGGATGTTGGGCAGGACACCACCCTGGGCAATGGTAACTTTGCCCAGCAGCTTGTTGAGCTCCTCGTCGTTGCGGATGGCGAGCTGCAGGTGTCTGGGGATGATGCGGGTCTTCTTGTTGTCCCGGGCGGCATTGCCGGCCAGCTCGAGGATCTCAGCAGTCAGGTACTCGAGCACGGCAGCCATGTAGACGGGGGCTCCGGCTCCCACACGCTCGCCGTAGCTCCCCTTCCGCAGCAGCCTGTGCACACGGCCTACTGGGAACTGCAAGCCCGCCCGGGAGGAGCGAGTCTTGGCCTTAGCACGGGCCTTCCCTCCTTGCTTTCCTCGTCCAGACATGACGCGTTAAACAGGCGCTCGCTTGTTCAAAGAGGAAGTAATGCCCCGAGCATGGGAGGGCGGGCATATAAAGACACGGTGGAGCACTCTCATTGGACAAAACCTAGGCTCTGCATGAACATCCATTGGAGGGGGAGACTACTCCTGCCAACCAATCAGAGCTCTGTGCCGGGCACACAGACACGGAGGAGCGACAGAACCATACGGGCCAATAGCAAGCGGGGACTGGCAGCAGCTGATTAAGCACAGGCAGCCTATAAAAGAGAGGGGCCGGGGGGCGCAGTGTTTTACTCATTTCTCTCTCTCCTCACAGCGTGGACGTCAGCCGGAGACCATGCCTGAGCCAGCCAAGTCCGCCCCAGCGCCCAAGAAGGGCTCCAAGAAAGCGCTCTCCAAGCCGCCCAAGAAGGACGGGAAGAAGCGCAAGAGGAGCAGGAAGGAAAGCTATGCCATTTACATCTACAAGGTGATGAAGCAGGTGCACCCTGACACCGGCATCTCTTCCAAGGCCATGGGCATCATGAACTCGTTTGTCAATGACATCTTCGAGCGCATCGCTGCGGAAGCCTCCCGCCTGGCTCAATACAACAAGCGCAGGACCCTCACCTCCAGGGAGATCCAGACCGGAGTGCGACTCCTGCTGCCAGGCGAGCTGGCCAAGCACGCTGTGTCCGAGGGCACCAAAGCCGTCACCAAGTACACCAGCGCCAAGTGAGACCACAGTTCCCAGCACCAAAGAAACCCAAAGGCTCTTTTAAGAGCCGCTCACCACCTCCACTCAAGAGCTCACATGCTTTGCCTAGCTAGCCCTGCTTTATTCCATCCCCGCAAAACATAAGGCCAATGATATCAAATAAGGACTACGGTCTCGGGGGCGGCGTAAGCAAATTATTTCTCTGCGCTGTGGCAGGAGTCACGCACCCTACTTGACACATTTGCTGGGCTGGGAGGGAAATCTCTGGGAGCTCGGCTTAATGTACAGGACAGGCTATGTAAGGCAGCACTGCCAGGGAAGCGCTCGCAGCACACCCCTCTGTCCCCGAGCCCGACAGGGAGCAGGTACTTCACCATTCGGTCTGCCTGTGAGGAGGGGGACGGCGGGCGGAAAACCGACCATTAGCACACAGCGCTTAGAAGCGGTTGGAATCCAGCCTCAAGGCAGGCCTTATAGAAACGTGATGTGGGGTGGGGGGCTTCGAGTTCAGAGATCGCTCTGAGGGGGGGCGGGAGGGGGGGAGTGGAGGGCTCGGGTTACGAGCTGGCTGTGCTCCCGCTAAAAGGTACAAGCCATCACATCAAATCCGACCGCCACAAGCGCACAAATAACTGGTCGCCAAAGCTGCCCAGATGGGCATTTTTTGGGGAGGGGGTGTTGCCAAGACAGGTAGGAGCGTTTGCATGTTTGCCTTGGGTTTGAGAGACGGCCTAGCCGCCTGTGCAGTGAAGAGAGGCGCCTCGAGAGGCAGAGTTGAGCAGCTCTTGTGTGTGACAACGTGTCGGCTCTTAAAAGAGCCTTTGTGGTGGTGGGGTCTTGCTGCCGGTGCCCCTCGGGCCCTCTCGCCCCGGATGCGGCGGGCCAGCTGGATGTCCTTGGGCATAATGGTCACTCGCTTGGCGTGGATGGCGCAGAGGTTGGTGTCCTCAAAGGGCCTCGCTGGCCTCCTGCAGGGCCATGACTGCTGAGCTCTGGAAGCGCAGGTCGGTCTTGAAATCCTGTGTGATCTCCCGCACCAAGCGCTGGAAGGGCAGTTTCCGGATGAGCAGCTCAGTAGATTTCTGGTAGCGCCGGATCTCTCTGAGGGCCACGGTGCCCGGCCGATAGCGGTGCGGTTTCTTGACCCCACCAGTCGCAGGGGCGCTCTTGCGGGCAGCTTTGGTGGCCAGCTGCTTGCGGGGGTGCCTTGCCTCCGGTGGACTTGGGGCAGTCTGCTTCGTACGGGCCATGGCAACCTTGCGCGACTTGCTTCCTCTCTACTGACAACGTACAATGGTCTGTGACGGATGAAGACCCAACTACGCTCCGATTGGCTGGGACAATAGCAGGAAACGGGTTTGAAAAAGCCCGCCACTCTCAGTGACGAGCCCGAGGCAGAACGTCGGCCTGTTGAAAGGCTGGCAAGCATCGACACGCGCACGCAGGCACGCACATACCAGGAGGGCTATGATTGGACAGCCAATCTGAGGCTTGCCAGTTATTCACAGATTCCTCTTTTGATTGACAGTGTCTGTCTGTCTGTCTCTCTCTCTCTCTCTCTCTCTCTCTGGGATGGAGGGGGGATTTATTCATTTTATTTAGTTGGTCATTTTGTATGGCACGACAAGTGGCGGCGTGGGGCCACTTCAGAGGACATGTTTTTGAAGCACCTAGCCTGGCAAGCAAGTACAGAAAAGAAAGCGGCCAGCGCCCCGGAAAAGATATAAAAGGAGCCTCCATTGAGGTAGGTGGTTGCGGGAAAAGTTAAGAGCGGTTCTAACTAGCAACCGCCTTCTCTTGACTCCCCCACCTGACACCCGATGGCAAGGCTCTCGCGTTTTCCGGGTCCACGTTTGGGAAAGCCACCCAGTTCTGTTTTTGCTTGGAATTCTGGGACTTGTAGTGCTTCTGCATTTCAAACGGGGCAGAAAAATCAAAAGGACCCAAAATACAGAGGGGGGTTGAGGCAGGACTGGGTGGCCTTCTGACGCATTGGCCACTGGAAACTTGAGAGTTCCGCTCATGCACTGCTTACATCTCTCTGGCTCTCTCATATGTTCTCTGGGCAGGCAGGATACACAACCTCCTTTGCCATCATAGCGATCTGAGAAACACACGTGCAGCTGCCCCCAGTCAGAGGGCCAACCAACTACCGCATAGCAACCTTCTACAGCCATCCTCGAAACGCAAACATCCCTCGGATAGGACTGCTTTCACCACGCGGTAGCTAGGCCGGACACTACCGGCTGCCTTTGGGCCAGCGTCATGGCAAAGGTGAGTCAACCGGTATCGCCAGCCCACGCTCTCCCCAGGCTCGGACCCGCTCGGTCGGTTTAACTTTGCGCTCAAGGACTTGCACTGCTGGCTACATGAGGGGGAAGGCCAGGACTACAAGCCCCAGAATGCAAAGTTAAAACCGGGACTGCACCAGCATCCCCGGAATGGAATTATTATTGTTATGGTATTCATTGAGCGCGGACCAAGCTTCGAGAAGCAACGGAGCGGGCTTTACAGAGGAATGCACCAACACAGATACACGACAGAGCGCTTTACCCAGATATGCAACAGTGCAGATGCATAACTGAGTGCTTTTCAGAGGGAAAAAAACGGAACAGATATACACCAGGGGGTAGGATACGCAGGGGCACAGCTGTAGAGGGTGGCGGGGAGGAGGGAGGCGGGCGTCGTCTAGCGAGCCAGGCGGTGCGGCGTGATGGCCTAGGTATTGAGGGGGAGAGACTCCTTGAAGAGGTGCGTCTTGAGTTCTTTTCTGAATTGTAGGAGCGTGTGGGGCAAGTCTGATGCTGACGTGGAGGAGGTTCCATGGTCTCGGGGCGTAGACAGAGAAGGCTTGTTTTTTGGTCCTTTCCTTTTTGCAGTGGCGGATTTCAAGTCTGTGCGTGTCCAGGTTTCTGGTGGTGCGTTTGTCTGCTGGAGATGCTAAGTTTCTCTGCGAGGTAGCTGGGGGACTTGCGGGCGACCGCCTTATAGATGGTGCGGCAAGACTCTAAGGTGATTCGTGTGCGTAGTGGGAGCCAGTGAAGGTCGATGAGGAGAGGGGTGATGTGGTACCTGCGTAGAGCCCTGGTGAAGCGTGTGGCTGAGTGTAGGACACTTCTCTGGGGCACGAGGGAGGACGGCGGGCGGCCTTTTCGAGGAGGGGGTTGCCCCCGCCCAGGTGGCAAAGGACCAGTGCTTGAATGGTGGACCTAAAGCTGTCCGGAGGGATATTGTTGGCATGAGAAATAACTCCTGTCCTGCAACCTACCATCCTGCCTAGATCTACCCTGCAACCCGCCATTAACGGCAACCAAGGACCAGAAAAATCAGCTCGATGTGACTACATTGGTGCGAGAGAGCTCCTGCCCTATATCCAATATAAACCACAACCAGTGAAAACGGGCCCCTGAGATGCAGTGTGCTGAGCCCAAAATGAATGACCCTCTGCCTGAGCAAACATATCTTACTCGGCTCCTGGCTGTGAATCTACCTTTCCTCTGAGTGCAGCTACTGCGAAACACGAGAATGCAATCCTGGAACAGTGGGCGCATAAGAACAAAACACCCACTCCAGACACTCGGCTCTCCTATCACTATGCTCACTCTCTACTTTACACCAACACACAATCGAGCCCAGCTATACCCCTCGATCAATTTCGGCCTAGCTGCTCGCATAGGTACTAGACCCCATGAACACCTCAACATCCTGCTAGAACGCAGCTATACCCCACGAAAAAATCTGCCTAGCTGCACACATAAGCGTTCTACACAGGCCTAATGCCGCCAGAATGCAGTCTCGGAGACCAACCACCAGACCGCACACATTCAAATGATCTCTCAATAGCACCGCACCTAATGTTAGGATGCAGCTACCATCAGGCAATCGTATCAGCTGCTCACATATTGAGTGCACCCAAGCACCCTACGCTAGCCCACTCTCTCTCGACTGACCTTGACTACGGTCCCCAAGGGCGTTCAACCCACATGCGCTTTGAGATCATACCAATGATATACAGAGCGCTATTTAAATGCCGAACAACAATAGCAACGTATGATGTTGGCCCGACTGACCTGGTGGCTGGAGGGAGAGAAAAGGAAGCTGGGTCGGCCTTTCCCAAAGAGAGAGGCCAGCAGCGAGTGGAGCAAATGCCATGCTCCTGGCTGTCTCAGGGGTGCTGGGCAAGGAGAGGGAGAGAGAGGAGCAAAGGCCCCGCTCATGGCCCTCTCAGGGCCCAGCAGAGAGTGAAGCAAAGGCCATGCTCCTGGCTCTCTCAGGGCCCAGCAGAGAGTGGAGACCACGCTCTGGGCCCAGCAGAGAGTGGAGCAAAGACCACACTCCAGGCTGGCTGGCCCCTAGGAGCAAAGACCACACTCCAGGCTGGCTGGCCCCTAGGAGCAAAGACCACACTCTGGGCTGGCTGGCTGGCCCCGAACGGCCACGAACGGCCAGGTTCTATAGGCAGGAAAACAGGGCTGACCTACAGGCACTTGTAACTCAGAGTGTGCTGTGACCCCCGGCTTCTTGGGACACAGTGGACCGGCCGGCCCAAGAGTTCTCGAGGCCTGCTCAGGGGCTTATGGGGATGGCTAGAGGGGGGCGTGCCTGTCCCCCGCTTTGTCTGCTGCTAGGTACTTCTGGGAGTTATCAGCATAATCCCGCCTTTCCCGGCCATCTCCACCTAGGCCGCAGTACCTTCTGCCGTTAAAAGAGGGCATCTGGGACCTCTTTGCTCTCACATGAGTGCCCGAGTCAGCTTACCAGAAGGGAAGAGAGATTTTGGGGACAGGGATGGAGGGGGCTTCCCATCTGTAATTGGGTATGTATTCTCATGTAGGTACAGTTTGAGCCGAAACAAAGAGTTATCAAGTGGAATTCTAAAGTGGGCTTGGTTTCTTTTGGCGCATTCCCCCCATTTACATTCAAATGGGCGCCCACACAACAGGGCTGTTGGTACTTCGGGCCACGGGACCTTCCTTGAGTGGCACTGCTGCACAGGCCCACTGCACTGGCCGGGGAAGCAGGAGGGTGGGTTGGGGAGGGGGGTTGTCAGCCTGCCAATAATGCACAGTTCCATGTGATAATATCCCCGCAAAAATGTCTCCACGCAAGAATGGCGCCATTATTATCCCATGGAACCTGCAGGGGAAACCTCCGCTCCCATTTACCCCATAAATAATGTCGCCTGTGCCGTATCCCGTCGACTATATGTATGGCGACATTATTTGGTATATCGGGTAAAAAGAATTGCAGCAAAAATGCTGTGGTTTCAGCCGGTACAGGTGTACCTCTTTATACCATTTAAGGGGAGCCGTGGTGTCCCCCAACCCCCTTAAATGGTATAACGGGTCTGGGGGTTGCGGGGGTGTACATACACACACACACACACACACACACACACACACACACACCTCCCTCCCTCCCTCCCTCCCTCCAGTTAAGCCCTTTGCACTCACTCCCACCCTTTCCATCTGTGCCTCACAGTCCGGCGTGCCCCCCTACGTTGCCCATGCACCCAGAAAGCTGCATGGGCATCGGGAGCATGCGATCATCCTACAGGGGTTTCGCGCAACCCGTGATGCAGCCCCTCTTTTTGTGACACAAACACATACTCTGTTGCAGTGTAGAAAAGTGGTGGCGCTGCTGTCAAGGTACTGAGCTCTTTGTCTGAGTGTGTGAGTGGCTCTTAAAAGAGCCTTTGTGTTTTTTTTGTTGGGGAGTGTGTAACTTGGGCTGTTACTTGCTGGCTTTGCCCCCTGCCTTGTGGCCCTCGGTCTTCTTAGGCAGCAGCACGGCCTGGATGTTGGGCAGGACACCACCCTGGGCAATGGTAACTTTGCCCAGCAGCTTGTTGAGCTCCTCGTCGTTGCGGATGGCGAGCTGCAGGTGTCTGGGGATGATGCGGGTCTTCTTGTTGTCCCGGGCGGCATTGCCGGCCAGCTCGAGGATCTCAGCAGTCAGGTACTCGAGCACGGCAGCCATGTAGACGGGGGCTCCGGCTCCCACACGCTCGCCGTAGCTCCCCTTCCGCAGCAGCCTGTGCACACGGCCTACTGGGAACTGCAAGCCCGCCCGGGAGGAGCGAGTCTTGGCCTTAGCACGGGCCTTCCCTCCTTGCTTTCCTCGTCCAGACATGACGCGTTAAACAGGCGCTCGCTTGTTCAAAGAGGAAGTAATGCCCCGAGCATGGGAGGGCGGGCATATAAAGACACGGTGGAGCACTCTCATTGGACAAAACCTAGGCTCTGCATGAACATCCATTGGAGGGGGAGACTACTCCTGCCAACCAATCAGAGCTCTGTGCCCGGCACACAGACACGGAGGAGCGACAGAACCATACGGGCCAATAGCAAGCGGGGACTGGCAGCAGCTGATTAAGCACAGGCAGCCTATAAAAGAGAGGGGCCGGGGGGCGCAGTGTTTTACTCATTTCTCTCTCTCCTCACAGCGTGGACGTCAGCCGGAGACCATGCCTGAGCCAGCCAAGTCCGCCCCAGCGCCCAAGAAGGGCTCCAAGAAAGCGCTCTCCAAGCCGCCCAAGAAGGACGGGAAGAAGCGCAAGAGGAGCAGGAAGGAAAGCTATGCCATTTACATCTACAAGGTGATGAAGCAGGTGCACCCTGACACCGGCATCTCTTCCAAGGCCATGGGCATCATGAACTCGTTTGTCAATGACATCTTCGAGCGCATCGCTGCGGAAGCCTCCCGCCTGGCTCAATACAACAAGCGCAGGACCCTCACCTCCAGGGAGATCCAGACCGGAGTGCGACTCCTGCTGCCAGGCGAGCTGGCCAAGCACGCTGTGTCCGAGGGCACCAAAGCCGTCACCAAGTACACCAGCGCCAAGTGAGACCACAGTTCCCAGCACCAAAGAAACCCAAAGGCTCTTTTAAGAGCCGCTCACCACCTCCACTCAAGAGCTCACATGCTTTGCCTAGCTAGCCCTGCTTTATTCCATCCCCGCAAAACATAAGGCCAATGATATCAAATAAGGACTACGGTCTCGGGGGCGGCGTAAGCAAATTATTTCTCTGCGCTGTGGCAGGAGTCACGCACCCTACTTGACACATTTGCTGGGCTGGGAGGGAAATCTCTGGGAGCTCGGCTTAATGTACAGGACAGGCTATGTAAGGCAGCACTGCCAGGGAAGCGCTCGCAGCACACCCCTCTGTCCCCGAGCCCGACAGGGAGCAGGTACTTCACCATTCGGTCTGCCTGTGAGGAGGGGGACGGCGGGCGGAAAACCGACCATTAGCACACAGCGCTTAGAAGCGGTTGGAATCCAGCCTCAAGGCAGGCCTTATAGAAACGTGATGTGGGGTGGGGGGCTTCGAGTTCAGAGATCGCTCTGAGGGGGGGCGGGAGGGGGGGAGTGGAGGGCTCGGGTTACGAGCTGGCTGTGCTCCCGCTAAAAGGTACAAGCCATCACATCAAATCCGACCGCCACAAGCGCACAAATAACTGGTCGCCAAAGCTGCCCAGATGGGCATTTTTTGGGGAGGGGGTGTTGCCAAGACAGGTAGGAGCGTTTGCATGTTTGCCTTGGGTTTGAGAGACGGCCTAGCCGCCTGTGCAGTGAAGAGAGGCGCCTCGAGAGGCAGAGTTGAGCAGCTCTTGTGTGTGACAACGTGTCGGCTCTTAAAAGAGCCTTTGTGGTGGTGGGGTCTTGCTGCCGGTGCCCCTCGGGCCCTCTCGCCCCGGATGCGGCGGGCCAGCTGGATGTCCTTGGGCATAATGGTCACTCGCTTGGCGTGGATGGCGCAGAGGTTGGTGTCCTCAAAGGGCCTCGCTGGCCTCCTGCAGGGCCATGACTGCTGAGCTCTGGAAGCGCAGGTCGGTCTTGAAATCCTGTGTGATCTCCCGCACCAAGCGCTGGAAGGGCAGTTTCCGGATGAGCAGCTCAGTAGATTTCTGGTAGCGCCGGATCTCTCTGAGGGCCACGGTGCCCGGCCGATAGCGGTGCGGTTTCTTGACCCCACCAGTCGCAGGGGCGCTCTTGCGGGCAGCTTTGGTGGCCAGCTGCTTGCGGGGGTGCCTTGCCTCCGGTGGACTTGGGGCAGTCTGCTTCGTACGGGCCATGGCAACCTTGCGCGACTTGCTTCCTCTCTACTGACAACGTACAATGGTCTGTGACGGATGAAGACCCAACTACGCTCCGATTGGCTGGGACAATAGCAGGAAACGGGTTTGAAAAAGCCCGCCACTCTCAGTGACGAGCCCGAGGCAGAACGTCGGCCTGTTGAAAGGCTGGCAAGCATCGACACGCGCACGCAGGCACGCACATACCAGGAGGGCTATGATTGGACAGCCAATCTGAGGCTTGCCAGTTATTCACAGATTCCTCTTTTGATTGACAGTGTCTGTCTGTCTGTCTCTCTCTCTCTCTCTCTCTCTCTCTGGGATGGAGGGGGGATTTATTCATTTTATTTAGTTGGTCATTTTGTATGGCACGACAAGTGGCGGCGTGGGGCCACTTCAGAGGACATGTTTTTGAAGCACCTAGCCTGGCAAGCAAGTACAGAAAAGAAAGCGGCCAGCGCCCCGGAAAAGATATAAAAGGAGCCTCCATTGAGGTAGGTGGTTGCGGGAAAAGTTAAGAGCGGTTCTAACTAGCAACCGCCTTCTCTTGACTCCCCCACCTGACACCCGATGGCAAGGCTCTCGCGTTTTCCGGGTCCACGTTTGGGAAAGCCACCCAGTTCTGTTTTTGCTTGGAATTCTGGGACTTGTAGTGCTTCTGCATTTCAAACGGGGCAGAAAAATCAAAAGGACCCAAAATACAGAGGGGGGTTGAGGCAGGACTGGGTGGCCTTCTGACGCATTGGCCACTGGAAACTTGAGAGTTCCGCTCATGCACTGCTTACATCTCTCTGGCTCTCTCATATGTTCTCTGGGCAGGCAGGATACACAACCTCCTTTGCCATCATAGCGATCTGAGAAACACACGTGCAGCTGCCCCCAGTCAGAGGGCCAACCAACTACCGCATAGCAACCTTCTACAGCCATCCTCGAAACGCAAACATCCCTCGGATAGGACTGCTTTCACCACGCGGTAGCTAGGCCGGACACTACCGGCTGCCTTTGGGCCAGCGTCATGGCAAAGGTGAGTCAACCGGTATCGCCAGCCCACGCTCTCCCCAGGCTCGGACCCGCTCGGTCGGTTTAACTTTGCGCTCAAGGACTTGCACTGCTGGCTACATGAGGGGGAAGGCCAGGACTACAAGCCCCAGAATGCAAAGTTAAAACCGGGACTGCACCAGCATCCCCGGAATGGAATTATTATTGTTATGGTATTCATTGAGCGCGGACCAAGCTTCGAGAAGCAACGGAGCGGGCTTTACAGAGGAATGCACCAACACAGATACACGACAGAGCGCTTTACCCAGATATGCAACAGTGCAGATGCATAACTGAGTGCTTTTCAGAGGGAAAAAAACGGAACAGATATACACCAGGGGGTAGGATACGCAGGGGCACAGCTGTAGAGGGTGGCGGGGAGGAGGGAGGCGGGCGTCGTCTAGCGAGCCAGGCGGTGCGGCGTGATGGCCTAGGTATTGAGGGGGAGAGACTCCTTGAAGAGGTGCGTCTTGAGTTCTTTTCTGAATTGTAGGAGCGTGTGGGGCAAGTCTGATGCTGACGTGGAGGAGGTTCCATGGTCTCGGGGCGTAGACAGAGAAGGCTTGTTTTTTGGTCCTTTCCTTTTTGCAGTGGCGGATTTCAAGTCTGTGCGTGTCCAGGTTTCTGGTGGTGCGTTTGTCTGCTGGAGATGCTAAGTTTCTCTGCGAGGTAGCTGGGGGACTTGCGGGCGACCGCCTTATAGATGGTGCGGCAAGACTCTAAGGTGATTCGTGTGCGTAGTGGGAGCCAGTGAAGGTCGATGAGGAGAGGGGTGATGTGGTACCTGCGTAGAGCCCTGGTGAAGCGTGTGGCTGAGTGTAGGACACTTCTCTGGGGCACGAGGGAGGACGGCGGGCGGCCTTTTCGAGGAGGGGGTTGCCCCCGCCCAGGTGGCAAAGGACCAGTGCTTGAATGGTGGACCTAAAGCTGTCCGGAGGGATATTGTTGGCATGAGAAATAACTCCTGTCCTGCAACCTACCATCCTGCCTAGATCTACCCTGCAACCCGCCATTAACGGCAACCAAGGACCAGAAAAATCAGCTCGATGTGACTACATTGGTGCGAGAGAGCTCCTGCCCTATATCCAATATAAACCACAACCAGTGAAAACGGGCCCCTGAGATGCAGTGTGCTGAGCCCAAAATGAATGACCCTCTGCCTGAGCAAACATATCTTACTCGGCTCCTGGCTGTGAATCTACCTTTCCTCTGAGTGCAGCTACTGCGAAACACGAGAATGCAATCCTGGAACAGTGGGCGCATAAGAACAAAACACCCACTCCAGACACTCGGCTCTCCTATCACTATGCTCACTCTCTACTTTACACCAACACACAATCGAGCCCAGCTATACCCCTCGATCAATTTCGGCCTAGCTGCTCGCATAGGTACTAGACCCCATGAACACCTCAACATCCTGCTAGAACGCAGCTATACCCCACGAAAAAATCTGCCTAGCTGCACACATAAGCGTTCTACACAGGCCTAATGCCGCCAGAATGCAGTCTCGGAGACCAACCACCAGACCGCACACATTCAAATGATCTCTCAATAGCACCGCACCTAATGTTAGGATGCAGCTACCATCAGGCAATCGTATCAGCTGCTCACATATTGAGTGCACCCAAGCACCCTACGCTAGCCCACTCTCTCTCGACTGACCTTGACTACGGTCCCCAAGGGCGTTCAACCCACATGCGCTTTGAGATCATACCAATGATATACAGAGCGCTATTTAAATGCCGAACAACAATAGCAACGTATGATGTTGGCCCGACTGACCTGGTGGCTGGAGGGAGAGAAAAGGAAGCTGGGTCGGCCTTTCCCAAAGAGAGAGGCCAGCAGCGAGTGGAGCAAATGCCATGCTCCTGGCTGTCTCAGGGGTGCTGGGCAAGGAGAGGGAGAGAGAGGAGCAAAGGCCCCGCTCATGGCCCTCTCAGGGCCCAGCAGAGAGTGAAGCAAAGGCCATGCTCCTGGCTCTCTCAGGGCCCAGCAGAGAGTGGAGACCACGCTCTGGGCCCAGCAGAGAGTGGAGCAAAGACCACACTCCAGGCTGGCTGGCCCCTAGGAGCAAAGACCACACTCCAGGCTGGCTGGCCCCTAGGAGCAAAGACCACACTCTGGGCTGGCTGGCTGGCCCCGAACGGCCACGAACGGCCAGGTTCTATAGGCAGGAAAACAGGGCTGACCTACAGGCACTTGTAACTCAGAGTGTGCTGTGACCCCCGGCTTCTTGGGACACAGTGGACCGGCCGGCCCAAGAGTTCTCGAGGCCTGCTCAGGGGCTTATGGGGATGGCTAGAGGGGGGCGTGCCTGTCCCCCGCTTTGTCTGCTGCTAGGTACTTCTGGGAGTTATCAGCATAATCCCGCCTTTCCCGGCCATCTCCACCTAGGCCGCAGTACCTTCTGCCGTTAAAAGAGGGCATCTGGGACCTCTTTGCTCTCACATGAGTGCCCGAGTCAGCTTACCAGAAGGGAAGAGAGATTTTGGGGACAGGGATGGAGGGGGCTTCCCATCTGTAATTGGGTATGTATTCTCATGTAGGTACAGTTTGAGCCGAAACAAAGAGTTATCAAGTGGAATTCTAAAGTGGGCTTGGTTTCTTTTGGCGCATTCCCCCCATTTACATTCAAATGGGCGCCCACACAACAGGGCTGTTGGTACTTCGGGCCACGGGACCTTCCTTGAGTGGCACTGCTGCACAGGCCCACTGCACTGGCCGGGGAAGCAGGAGGGTGGGTTGGGGAGGGGGGTTGTCAGCCTGCCAATAATGCACAGTTCCATGTGATAATATCCCCGCAAAAATGTCTCCACGCAAGAATGGCGCCATTATTATCCCATGGAACCTGCAGGGGAAACCTCCGCTCCCATTTACCCCATAAATAATGTCGCCTGTGCCGTATCCCGTCGACTATATGTATGGCGACATTATTTGGTATATCGGGTAAAAAGAATTGCAGCAAAAATGCTGTGGTTTCAGCCGGTACAGGTGTACCTCTTTATACCATTTAAGGGGAGCCGTGGTGTCCCCCAACCCCCTTAAATGGTATAACGGGTCTGGGGGTTGCGGGGGTGTACATACACACACACACACACACACACACACACACACACACACACCTCCCTCCCTCCCTCCCTCCCTCCCTCCAGTTAAGCCCTTTGCACTCACTCCCACCCTTTCCATCTGTGCCTCACAGTCCGGCGTGCCCCCCTACGTTGCCCATGCACCCAGAAAGCTGCATGGGCATCGGGAGCATGCGATCATCCTACAGGGGTTTCGCGCAACCCGTGATGCAGCCCCTCTTTTTGTGACACAAACACATACTCTGTTGCAGTGTAGAAAAGTGGTGGCGCTGCTGTCAAGGTACTGAGCTCTTTGTCTGAGTGTGTGAGTGGCTCTTAAAAGAGCCTTTGTGTTTTTTTTGTTGGGGAGTGTGTAACTTGGGCTGTTACTTGCTGGCTTTGCCCCCTGCCTTGTGGCCCTCGGTCTTCTTAGGCAGCAGCACGGCCTGGATGTTGGGCAGGACACCACCCTGGGCAATGGTAACTTTGCCCAGCAGCTTGTTGAGCTCCTCGTCGTTGCGGATGGCGAGCTGCAGGTGTCTGGGGATGATGCGGGTCTTCTTGTTGTCCCGGGCGGCATTGCCGGCCAGCTCGAGGATCTCAGCAGTCAGGTACTCGAGCACGGCAGCCATGTAGACGGGGGCTCCGGCTCCCACACGCTCGCCGTAGCTCCCCTTCCGCAGCAGCCTGTGCACACGGCCTACTGGGAACTGCAAGCCCGCCCGGGAGGAGCGAGTCTTGGCCTTAGCACGGGCCTTCCCTCCTTGCTTTCCTCGTCCAGACATGACGCGTTAAACAGGCGCTCGCTTGTTCAAAGAGGAAGTAATGCCCCGAGCATGGGAGGGCGGGCATATAAAGACACGGTGGAGCACTCTCATTGGACAAAACCTAGGCTCTGCATGAACATCCATTGGAGGGGGAGACTACTCCTGCCAACCAATCAGAGCTCTGTGCCCGGCACACAGACACGGAGGAGCGACAGAACCATACGGGCCAATAGCAAGCGGGGACTGGCAGCAGCTGATTAAGCACAGGCAGCCTATAAAAGAGAGGGGCCGGGGGGCGCAGTGTTTTACTCATTTCTCTCTCTCCTCACAGCGTGGACGTCAGCCGGAGACCATGCCTGAGCCAGCCAAGTCCGCCCCAGCGCCCAAGAAGGGCTCCAAGAAAGCGCTCTCCAAGCCGCCCAAGAAGGACGGGAAGAAGCGCAAGAGGAGCAGGAAGGAAAGCTATGCCATTTACATCTACAAGGTGATGAAGCAGGTGCACCCTGACACCGGCATCTCTTCCAAGGCCATGGGCATCATGAACTCGTTTGTCAATGACATCTTCGA